>NC_080671.1:359682003-359707003 GCF_030247195.1 Topomyia yanbarensis | reverse complement strand
TATGTGTTATTCAACGCTGTTAAAAATGTTTTTCATCACGCAAGATGCACATAAAGGGGCGTCATAATTCATTTGAATTCACATTCAAGAACATGTAAAAATAAGCGCCATTCACAATTTCCAACTTCAGCAGCTGAGTTCTACATTAAAATATACATAATATTTTAATTTACATGCCAAAGCATGTAAAATTGTACTATCAGGCTGAATTATGTGTGGCAAAGTTATTTACGTCAACTTTAATTTTCATTTTTTCTAAATGAGAAGTTATCTCTGAATTGTGTAGCCGAAGAGTTCGATTATGTATTGTGCGAGTATGAGTAGTATTCTTAGTTGAACACTAGAGGACCATTTAGGTTCTTTTCGCTTACAGTTCGAAAGCCAAAAAAAGATGCATATGCGTTCTAGACGATTGGTTTTGGGTACACAATCTTATAAAAAGAAAAAATTAGCATGCTATGACCAACTAATTATATTAACTTCTTGTAGAAGTTTTTGAAATTCATTGAAAATATCATAGAAGGACGAAGAAATTAGGAATTTTTACTTATTCAGCCAATATCTTTGAATTCAACGCAATGGCATGTGTTCAAATAATTTCAAAAAACCTTCCTTCGATGAATTGTAGCCAGCACTAATTGCAATCGATTGATGTATATATCGTCGCATTGAATTCAAAGTTATAGGCTGGATAAAAATTTACCACGCTTGCTTGCCACGCTTCCATTTAGTACCTATTGTTTAATAATGTGACAAAATCTGCAATAGCAATGTTAGTTCATGCGAGGTAGGTGTGGTCTTTTCCGAACCAACCAGGTCCTGAAAATCTTTTTTTCATTTTCTTATAAATAATTCTATTCTATTCTATTCTATTCTATTCTATTCTAACCCTTACACAGCCAGTATTGAAAAGCATCCTGGAAAACACTACAGTTATTCTATAGTGTTTTTCTTGTCAATATTAATATTTGAAGCATATTTTCATATGTCGCAGATATTAAAACGGCCAGGCCTACTGTGAAGAGTTGGGTTTAAAGATGTTGCAATATTAAACGGCAATCAAATTATTCAATTAATGAATAATTTGATTAACGAATCATTTCGAACCTTAAAGGAGGAAGAAACGAGGACAACCGTACCAACCGTTTCCTTTTAAAGGGAATATGATAAATCGTTGGGAGTGACTTTGCTAAGAAGGTTAATGTCACTCCTTTGGTCCTTTGGGATGGGACAGAGGTATTTACACCTTGCCCTGGCTAAAAAGCCTAGGATAAAGCGCCTTTGCTCGCTCATTACACTTTTATCTTAAAATTCTCTACAAACATGATTTGATTTATGAGCAAACGAAAGAAAAAAAGTTTTCTCTTTCGTTGACTGCTATGCACCGTGCTTGGGTACTGGTGGTTCCTTCAAAACTTCCCCTGAAAGTGAATACCGACATCTTGCCCCTAAGCCCCAATCAGGTATTTGTCGAGAATTGAATTAAATTATTATTTTTATATTATTAATAAAACAAGAAAAAACTAATAAAACGAGGAGAACACTAGACAATTGAAAATAAACCCTACTTATGTCGCATTACTGAGAAGCTCTAGCAAAGCCTCCCCCTGCGGTCCAAACGCAGACAATGACGCGACTACCGGAGGACTAAAAGTACCATTCAACGATTTAATTAAAATTTAAACGATCTCACCGGTATGTCCGTTCAGTCGTGCCGAAATACTCTGTTGCTGAACACATCAATCTGCAGACTTCGGGCCACTTCCTAACCATCCGTGGAAGCTCACTCAGCTTATATTGTATCAGTGGCGTTACTTGACTTAATCCGCTCTTCACTTCTGGAGGCACTTCAACGGCAGGACATGTATAACTTTCGGCTAAATCCGGCTTCTGCTGCCGCCTACACCACTCCTGGCGAATTCAGTGCATCCAGTCTATTAACTCGATTGGTTTCTTTCTTCACCACACACTCCAACCGATCCATTTTCCAGAAATCACGACAAATGTTTCCACACTGAGGCTTGTATAACATTAAATATCCGACCTCTTAACGTATTTATTCCTGTTCGCAGAGCAAAAATGTGACGCGAGAAAATATTTATGTCCACCTTCGGTCGATGCCTACTTCGATCTCCTTTCATTTTCTTATAAATAATTGTTTAAAAAGTATTCGAAATAGTAACTTTTGGAATAGAAAAAAATCACGAACTGTGTCTTACGATAGTTTCATTACAGGTTAGTTCGATAAAATCGGTCAACTCCTGTTGTTTTATTTAGAAATAAACAGGCTAAAAATTTCAATTGTCAATATAATAGATAAAACATTTTTTTTCCGCAGAACCTTTATAGATTTGATTTTGCAATGTCCAATACTGCCAAATCGAAAATGCAATTTAACCTAATTTGGGTGGCCCATTTGAGGAATTGTGACTCTCTAGCATACCAAATTTACCCTAAAGTAGAGTTATCATCATATTTTTATCGCATTTAGTTGGAGAGATATTTTAATAAAATGCAATATCCCACATAAAGAACAGGCAGTAATTAAATTAATTCTTCAAATTTACCTGGTTTCGTAACCCCGCTTAAGACCATTTACAAAACAAACAAATGCGTCAGCCGCATCGTCATTAGACTCTCATACGTTCCAACAGGTCGTGACGCTGCTACGCTGGTATGAGCGAAGTGTCGCGCGTCGTTCTAACTGAATCAATATTCATATTTATTTAGGTTCCATGGACGGTTGACCGATTGAGTGCGATACCGTTCAGTTTGTCTGGCACCGTTCATTTTCGACCCGACTCCAGTCCTAACTACTGCCACTCGTCCGCGCGGTGGTCGGTTCCGCATCGCTGGCAGCCAACAGTGTTTGCTTTGGTCATTAGAATTCCCTACATATTTGGTGTGTGCCGATTTTCGGGAGTCGTTACGTCTTCTGACACTGGGATCGTATTGGTGTCACCTCGATAGCTAACGGCTTATTTTGCCCTGGTGCTCAATGAGAAGTATAAATAGGCAACTAGGCTCAGCTGTTAATTTGATGTTGATGTTCAATTAGGATACTAGCAAATGAGGTCGCGTTGTAGCACGATTTGATCTACCTGTCGCCGAGATGACGTGCCATTCTCGGTTTCAGCTTAAATCCATAGTTCGGATCACTACACACTTTGCATTTTTTACAGGAAATGGAAAAAAAACATAATACATGATTTTATTACTAGTTCATTGATCCATGTTGTCAAAAAAATAAGATCATTACATGTACTACGTTTCAATTCACGAGCATTTTCGTAATTCGGGGTACCTAGAGTCCAAACGGGGCTAGCCCACAATTCACACATCCTTTCCTTATCTTTCGTTTTACAATTATGGTGTCTTTGGTGGTATTTCATATTAGTTCGCAATTCAGTCGCTAGGGCGGTGCTGTTATCAACTTTTTAATTAAACGAGATAGAAAGATGGTGTCTACAGCAAAGTTGTATATCAGGTAATTATAAGTATATCTTCTGAAGACACCAACTTTGTAGGTCCTACAGGTCTTGAATCATCGCGGATTTTTGAAGACATAATCTGTAAGTAAATGTTTTAACTAAAACCTTATCTATATAAAAACGTACAGGACCTACAAAGTTTGCATCTGACAAGTTCGGTACGTTCCGTAAAAAAAGTTTGTTTTATCAAAATTGACAACGTCCAAGACACTACAATAACTTACCTCGTGTATTTTTGAAATAGCTCGGCAATTTTTGAAAAATGTAGTAATTCAAATAGTGATTGGTTCTTAACGTTGAAACGGCTGAGTTTACGTCAATAGTGTTTTAGGAATACTTATGGAAATTTGTAAAATCTGCCATTTGTGGCTAGGATTTTAGTGATTAATCCTTCTAGAGGCAAGATTTTCAATAAAACTGGCAAAAGATATGAGCTAAAGTCTTCAGCAAGTTCAGTTGCTTTTGCGAATATCTTAAGGGATTTTTTAAAAAGTGGAGGGAAAAAAGTAAGCTGAGTTCGTGATTTTTAAGGGCAACATTGGAAAACTGAAGAAAAATATATTATGGTGTACTTGAACGGTTCGGTTTCTCAAAAAAGAATATTCAAAAAAAAAACTGCTATTTTTGAGGTGTTCAAAAATTTGAACAAAAATGTATTGCAAAGGATCTAAAATTGTTGAATGAAGAAGAAAACATTCAAGTATTGGAGATTGTAAATACGAAAAGTTTAGGAGAATGAAAATCGATTCAAAAATTTTTGAGATATCACGTTTGCCAATACGGCAAATCTTGTACTTTTAAATTGAAATCTAGTGCTCCGGTCTATATGAAATTTCGCACAGATATTTTCAAAAGTAGTGTTACTGCGCCCTAATTCAGCTCGGCAATTTCTCAACAGCCGTGTAATCAGCAAATTTAAAAACTGATATCTCAGTAAAGTGAGATTTGTTTACTGATTTTCGGTGAAATATTTTCCGAGACTCAGCTATCAAACGTCACTTTTACTGAGATCTCATCAAAAAAGTTGTTTGCTGAGATTTCAGCTGTTGAGATTTCGGCAAAAGATGTGAAAAAAGCTGAGATTCGGCAGAAAAAATTAAGTGTGTGCTATCTCTTTTCAACGCATTTGCGCAAATGGTAGGATGGATACGAGTACGTTGTACTCGTTTTTTCGATTCGCTCAGACGAGAGCATTGTTCAATTTTTAGGAAAAGGAAACTGTGCTGCTTCTTAGGCACGAAGTAAATATGATGATACCTATTTAAGCGCAATCCAGTTACTCTAAGTCGAGTTATTAACACGACAAAAAATGCTGCCTACAGTACCAGACGCGAGCCGTACAGCTTCTCTTTTCTTATTTTACACTTTTTAATATTTTTAATCTATTCAATATTTTCAATCACAAACGACAACAATGAATGCGGTTTGTTTATGCCACGACCGGCATTAACGCTTTCGTGTGCGGGCCTCTCCTTTTGACTATGCAGAGAAAAGTGTATAAAGCGAGAGAACAAACTTTACTACGCTACACTCTCACCGAGCAGTCGGAGTACAGCATCAAAACAAAAATGTATTTTACTGCTGTACGGGAAAATGTACTCGGTTTGGCTACCGTTCTGGCAAGAGCTGTGGTGATGCGTCGCTGTAGCGGGCTGTACGGCTTGTGCAAATGTAAACATACTGAAAAAAATGTAGTTTACCGGTACCTTTGGCATCCCTGCCTCTACCATCGCGGTTTAAAACAATTGATTTTTTATACTTCTTTTACTTTAATCTAGATGTATCGGAGAATTCGCAACAGAAAGTATTTAGTGAAAATCGCATTCGTTTGCATGTTTCTGGAATCCAGTTTCCGAGAAGTTGTATACTGTGATTTATCTTCAAATGCGTTTTGTCGAAAGTAGTGTTTTTTAGCTGTCGAGTGAGACTTTCCTTAAAGTAATAAATAAATTTTGTAATTCACAAGGTAAAAACGCTTTTAATCCACCTAACAGTGTGATGAGACATTTCTTATAACTCTTATCACTCTCTTCGGATATTATATCATTTGAGAACATTTAGAACTTGATGCTTCGCGATGTTCTTGATAACACATACTACATGGGATAGTGGCAGGACTCAGAGAACCGCTCAAATCAGCATAGGACAACATCAGTTCTAGAAATCTCAAACCAAATCAATGGGAAAGCGAAAAAATGGCCCATAAAAAAGACATACAAACGAATTATTGCTAATGCTCCGTTAATCAAATATCTAAATTCTACAATCAATGCATTGTGGTGGGAAAACTGAATTTTCCTAAAGGGGTTATGTATATCGTACTGAGCCAAAAAAATCGATTTTTTTGAATCGATTTGAAGTTTATACTATACTCAAATTTCCAACGCGACTGAGAACTAAGAAATCAACGCTTTTCTTTAAAAAAGCGATACTAGCAGTGACACCATTCAAAGAAAATCAACAGTGATTATTTCCAGACTTGGTTTTATTTCCTATTTAAGAACTATTGTGTTTTTTACATCCTAGATTGCATGATTCAGTGATCGAAACCCAAAACTTCATGAAGTATTTCAAATTATTAAATTAAAATTTGTGTTTGCTATTGAAATTGACAAAATGATAGTAATTTGAAAATAAATCTGAGGATTATGATTGATTACAGAACTCTGGAATTTTCTATTGGAATGTTTTCAGGCAGGAATTTGATATTGATGCTATTAGACAACTTTGAAATCAAGACCAATAGATCAGTTACATATCAGGACCCCATTCCGACAATTTATCAAAAGTCCTCATGGCGTTTACAACAACAGGTTATCAATCTACGGATCAGATAATTGTTGTTGTAATATTGAATTAAATCAGTCTGCATCAATAAATTTTCAACTTCAATCCAATTTTTTTTGGGTGTGGTGGGAGGGGGGGGGGCGTTGTATTGTGTTAAACCCCAAAACCTTCTCTTGGCTACGCCGTTGCTTGGAGTTATTTATTTCGCTTTTCATTTTCCGATATGTTTCAGATCGATCCGATGGTCATAAGTTAGAAAAATTGCAGTCAGAAGGTTCGCACAAATGAAATTTTTTACATTGATAAGTTATCAAGTTCCTTCCAGACAACTTGGAAGTGTTCGGTGATTATTTCTAGTGGTTGTAGATAGAAAAATGAAATACAAAATTCGTTTTATCGAAATAATGTTTGGCTTATTTCAATGGATTACTACTATATTGAACAATAAATAGGCGACAAACAGTAATACAAAAACAACAAGCCATAACTTTTAAAGTATTCAAAATAGATATTTGAAGTCTTCAGTATAGGTATTCGCAAAAGTAAGAGCTACAAATTTGCTGAAGACATCATTTCGATATAATCACTTCCAAGAAAATTTGTCAAAATATCTCACTCATAGGGAGATTAATCAGTAAAAGCACAATACCAAAAGAAAGGGCGTATTGCCTCCATTATATTCTCTGAAGATACTATTGACCTAAAATAAGCCGTTTTGGCGTTAATAATAGATTACACGTTTTTGGTCATATTTCTGGCAATGGGGGATGATAAAAATCTTTCGTTCGCATTTAATGTTAAATATCTCTTTTTATAATAGTCCGATTTCAACAATCTATAGCTTGTTCGAAAGTTATTTGTTAAAGCTGTCTAAAAACATATAAAGCGTTAATCTATGTTGTCAATTTCGGCAGATAATTTTAAAAAACTGCAAAAAACGCCATTTTTACACATTCAAACATTCATATCTTGGAAACTAAACATCATAATCAAAAACAAATTAATAGCGTTCTTACTGTTTTTTAGTTCTTTCATTTAAAATTGGTTTGGAAAAGATCGGTCCAGCCATTGCTGAGAAACACGAATGAGAATTTGTCCGTTACACACACACACACACACACACACACACATACACACACACACACACACACACACACACACACACACACACACACAGACATTGTCCCAAATCGTCGAGCTGAGTCGATTGGTATATAAGACTCGGCCCTCCGGGCCTCGGAAACAATCTTGAAAGTTTGAGCGAATTCTATACATTTCTTTTATAAGAAATGTAAAAACCCATCTCGGGAAAACATAGCCAACGGAACGATCATTACACTAGTTTACAAGAAAAATGAGGCTTCAAAAAAAAGTATTTTTAGACTAATTTTGGGTCGCTGAACACGAAAACAATATTTATTTTTTTGTTCAAAGAAGTGATTTTCTGATTTTCTCAAAAAACTCATTTTTGAGGACTTTTTGTAGTTTTTAGTCTATATTTCGTGTCAGACTCATTCAATTAATTTAGTCAATATGCAGGTTGAAAGGTGCCGAGATGCCCTTTCCAAAAGCATGTAATATGTGTCGATCATATGTAAAATGTTTAGTGCTGCAAGCGACCAAAGTTTAAAAAAAGTGCATTTTTGACTATTTTTAAAAGTTACTCATTTTTAAATGATTATTTTTACCAAAAAACAATTTTTTCGCGGACCTTTTAGAATCTAAGATGACAAATAATATGTTTACGTTAATTTTAAGCCTAATATCACTAACATCGGATGGAAAATGTTGATGCTATGGCACATTTAGCGAAATGGAAATTTTATGATTTTAGCGGACCCTGCCCCGGTGCGGCAGTTCAGAGGGTGTAGCACTAAGCCAGTCTTCAAATATTCGAGTCCCTATCGGGAAGGAGTCTCAGTGGGATCGTAGCACTAGCCACGTAATATTCTGTGAACTGAGAATCTGCTGTGAAGCCTGTTGAAGCAGAAGGCTAAAATTCCTTTAATTCGTAAAACATGTACTCACCACAGATAAAACAAAACTTTTCCAACGATATTTCCACATTTTAAAAAGAACACTTGGTTATACAATAAAATATCCAAAACCATTCAAATGCCGCAGGATGGATGGATGCAAGCTCGAGAAGACAGTACCGAACACAAACAATAACTATCAAATATAGAAGATTATTTCAGCCGTAAGTATGATTGTGCGAAAAATAAAAAGTTACAATTTTCACTCAGTGCTTCATACCATCTACATTTTTCATCCGACTTTTGTGACCATTGGATTAAAATTTATGCAAAAAGATTATTTCTCATTAGATTCTAGAAGAATTTTCTTCTGTCCTTGATTTATTATAAAAAATATACTAGAAATATGCATTTTTTTAAAAAAAAAAGTCGAACATTAGACTTTTTTTTACTTTGGTCGATTGTAATCATAATAAATGTACATTTCTCGACAAACATACGATTACGACTTAAAAGCCAACTGTCAAAATTCTCTTTGAAAGGAAATTCCGGACAAACCGTTACTGGCTAAACGCAGTTCATAGCAGTTAATGTAAGAGAAAACTTTTTTCTTTTGTTTACTTTAAACATGTGTGTGGCGGGTAACAGTTTCATTTCAAAGAGAATTTTGACAGTTGGCTTTTAAGGCCGTAATCATATGTTTGTCGAGATTTGATCTACGCGTATCATACATTTTCGGAAAGGGCACATCAATATCTTTCGAACTGTTTCGATCGGATCCTATTCGAACAAGATATTGACAAATAACTAAAATAGTGCCCAAAAACATCTTTTTCAAAGAAATCTTGAAGATGCTTCTTTGAATAAAATGGACTTGGTTTTCGTATTCAGCGATCCAAAATTAACTGAGGAAACACCTTTCTTCTTAGCTTATCGCGATTACCTTAAAATTGTTAAAATCTGTCACATTAGATTCTGAAAATATGAAAAATTATTTTTCTGTAATAAAAAATAGAGCAGAAACAAAAAAGCGGAATCAAAAGAAAAACTTTTTTTCAAAGTCGAACTTCTTTGAAAGATAAATTGAGTATTATTTTCGTGTTCAGCTACCCAAAATTAATCTAGAAGACACTTTTTCTCGCAACTTTATTTTTCATGTAAACTAGTGTATTCTTATTTAAGATCAAAAGAGAATCGTGAAAAACGGAACAATTTTCACTCGGTGCTTAATAACATCATCAGTTTATATCGGATTTTCGTGATCGTAGGCTTAAAATTCACGTGAGAAGTTTGTTTGTCACATAAGATTTCAAAAGATTTTTTTTGCCGAATTATTTTTTTATGAAAAATAAACTAAAATGAGTAATTTAACCAAACATTACTTTTTTGACTTTGGTTGCTCTTTACCCTAAATTATTGATATTTAATCAAAACATGTTACACATTTTTGGAATGGGCACATCAATACCTTTCGAATGGTGAATCAATTGTGTTAATCGGAAAATTTGTTCCTGAGATATTGACCAAAAACTGCAAAAAGTGCTCAAAAACACCTTTCACAAAAACGGTTCTTTGAAAAAGAAAATGGATATGTTTTTCGTGCTCAGCGACCCAAAATTGACTTAGAAAACATCTTTTTTCTTAACTTCATGCAATTAACCCAAAATTTGTAAACTAGTGTTATGAAAAATATCAATGTTTGGGTTACAGGTTACTCAACTGGGCACAAATTTACTTAAGTGCTGTTTCTACATCAATGTATTCAATGATGTTTCAAGGTCATCAATATCTTTTTTTGGTATTTAAAATTAGAGTTGAAAAGTCGAAACTTGTAGCTTCAAAATAAAAATTCAAAATTCAACAATCAATGTGTAGATACTTCGCAAGTTATTTACCAAAAACATAATTTAATTGCAGGACTCAAGTATTTTCAAAGATATTGGACATTTTTTGAAAATCAGCAGTTTAACTCTAAACGATACAAAGAAAGACAAATTGAAATCATTGAGTTTTACAGTATTGGCATTACGCTTCTATTTGTAAATAGACCTAGCTACCCGTTTTTGGCCGTTCAAAAGTTATTACTATTGAAACTTTCGCTAAGTTTATCAAAAATTACCCAAAGACTTCAAAGATACAAGAGATGGATCGATCATCTCTTCTAGAAAGATATGTAACTTGACAAGACGATAACTTTCTGGAACATGCTGAAGCTCTATCTACGATAGTTAAGGAATTATGTTATATCAAAGATTTTGAGGGGTCATTTACAAACATCAATCTATAGCTAACGATAAATATAGATTTTTGGTGTTCAGTCGAGATACTCGCAAAAACAATCTCTTCAATATTTGTGAAGATTTTATCTTGGTTTTCATACTTGCAAAAATTGTAGTAAATATCTCACTTCAAGGGGTGCTGATCACTGAAACTTTATCACCAACATGAATGGCATCATAAACATCCCAAAAGACATCAATGTTCTACACTGTACCGTTGACGAGTAAATAATTTATCGCACGTTTTTGATAAAACACTGTGCACACCAAAAAATAATGAAATTTAAACGACATGTAAATCAATACGAATGTAAACATACAAAGATTGAATCAAAAATTTGATTGAAAATTACGTTAAAATCAATTGGAGCATCAAACAGCATACAATTTTACACTTTCATTTATGTAATATTACATGTCATTCATTTTACAGCAGTATTCGAGTAAAAATTCATTGAAGTGCATTGGTTTTCCGTTTAAAGTAACTGTAATTTTCAATCCACGTGTAAAATTATAATAAAATTCGTTGAAGAAAGCACGACAAGTCGTGTGTATTTGTGGTGGAACTTAGTTATACATTTATATTCATGCTCCAAATATGTGCATGAAAATAAAATTAAAATTACAAAATATTCATACTATGTTGCGTTTCGGCTTCGCCTCTTCAGAAACCGACACTAACGTATTGTCGGAATAGATTAGCGCCGGCTTGACGCAAATCCCTTAAAACTAAAACACACTATGTGTTTCAATCAAACGACTGATCAAACGTGATGTCCCGTTCGAGCAGAAGTTCTGTTTATGCCGATGAGACACAAGTGAAGCCGAAACTTGTCTTGGCTTAGCAGGCCTATGCGAAAGCACTATGCTATATTTCACCCTAAGGAGGAAAATTTGGTAAAAACCAAAATTTCTCACTAGGGTGAAAATTTGTTGGTAAAAACCAGTCTTTGTACAGGAGGGCACAAATCCTTATTTCATACTATGTTGCGTTTCGGCTTCGCCTCTTCAGAAACCGACACTAACGTATTGTCGGAATAGATTAGCGCCGGCTTGACGCAAATCCCTTAAAACTAAAACACACTATGTGTTTCAATCAAACGACTGCGACTGCTCGAACGGGACATCACGTTTGATCAGTCGTTTGATTGAAACACATAGTGTGTTTTAGTTTTAAGGGATTTGCGTCAAGCCGGCGCTAATCTATTCCGACAATACGTTAGTGTCGGTTTCTGAAGAGGCGAAGCCGAAACGCAACATAGTATGAAATAAGGATTTGTGCCCTCCTGTACAAAGACTGGTTTTTACCAACAAATTTTCACCCTAGTGAGAAATTTTGGTTTTTACCAAATTTTCCTCCTTAGGGTGAAATATAGCATAGTACAAAATATTTTTTTCTGTGTGGAGAGATTTTGGTAAAACACTGTGGAGAGATGTGTTCGGTACTCAAAACCATCACACCTAAAATAAAACGTACAAATTTACGTTTCCTGACCCTGATATATACGATCATCAAAAATGACTTAGTTTCCCACTTAATTTAAATTTTACGTGACGCTGAACTTCATAAATCACGTTTGTTGCCAATGTTGGTATATGTAATTTTATGGCATTGCGAAAGTACATCTTTTATGTAAAATTAAACGGAACATAATTGTATCTCGTCACTTCGTGACAATTTGTTAAATAGTATCAAGTATGGAATTAGGTCAACGATAAAATTCATATTTTCTGGTGTGCTGTTAAAACGGTTGGAACAAACCATAGAAAAAATGAAATCGAGATGATTCAATAAGTTAACCCAGAGAAACTCAGAATTTCCCATTCTTCAAAATTTCGAACAACTTTCACACTTTTCATCCGATTTAAACAAAATAATGGCTTATTTTCGTTGGTTATTAGCAGGCTTTGTTTTCTCATAAAAATAAAATTTTTAGAATTGCTTTATCTTGTCCAAAACCTTGACCAAACACTCATTTTTCTTCAAAAAATTAGAAAAAATAAGAAAAAGTTCAATGAGCTCGTAAATAACGTCAGAAACAGTAATCACGCTAAAACAAAATGTTCAAATAACCTAAAGCGCGTTCAATTACCTATAATTCAGCATAATAATATTTCATATCGACGCACAACAACCGAAGATATTTGGATTTTACTGAACGAATTTTTTATTTTAAAGATGGAATTCATTTTTTACTGTAACGCGAAAACTGTTTTACTGTAAATTTTTTAGACTTCATCTTCGGATTCAGCACACGATTTTACATTGAAAATGACCACCAGCTTATTGAGTTCAGAAATGCTGTAAACTAGTGTAATCTGGTCTGACACTCCATTTTTCCCAGGAACACAAGGATCGCTTTCCATGCTCCATCGAACGGAAGTGTAACGATATGGGCATGGTCGTTGATAGGTAAATATAAAACCATAAGTTTTGAGGGGAGAATGTTTGAAGCACAACCTCTTTTATGATCGCCCTCACAATTACTGTCATAATAGTTAGCATAGAAGCTATTCATTGCTCTCGTAATATGACGAAGGTTACGGTCACACTACATGCTTAGCGCGAGCATCTCTGTTGTCAGATAAATTTGTGTGTTTAAAGAACAATCATTGCGGTTATATACAGTGAGGGGCCGTACACTAATTACGTAAGGCTTTTTTAGAGCTTTTCAACCTCCCCCTCACCCCAGATAAGAGTTCGTAAGATTTTGGTGAACTCCCCCTCCCCCTACATAAGATCTTATCATGATTATCGTAATTAAAAAATCGAATTGTTAATTCATCAAATAATAAGATAGCGAAAACGATATGTGTAGAAGTATTACAAGAAAACTCATGACAAAATTTAACTGTAATCATCTGCAGAATTTTAATTGCATGCCAATCTCGCCCAGTAGAAAGAATAACTGTTGTCAGATATTTAGTTACTCCAATTTGGTCAACGTGATCTGCTTTGCTATATTCCACTTTTTTTGTTGGAGACGAACCACTGCGACCAGTATTTATACCTCTTCTGGCATGAATTTATTCTGAGTTCCAGCTGTGACGCTTATCGTACGCATAGCTCCGAGTTAACCATCTTCGAATTTTCTTGAATTAAAATACAGTTCACACTCTGAAAATATTCGACATTCAAGATCTTTGACAATCGCATGTTAGAAAATTTTCCAGATACCTGGCGGGTTTGAATCGAATGTTTGAAAAGGACAAAGTCGGTCTAACAACACGAAGGGTATCAACACTTCTTAACTTGTAAGGCATATTGTGACTCCAGTTCCCGAACAGAACAATGTACAACCAAGAGCCAAAAAATTACTCATATTGTTTGATATACAAGGATTATATGGTCGGTGTTAAGTCAGACCGGACTAAGTCGCAAAACATCAAAAAATGAGTTAATGATAGCACTGGATAAAGAATTTCACTTTTACAGGATTTGATAACTCCCTCTTCTTATTAAAAGGAATATTTTCCTTATGGATTTAATTTTTTAAACTTGTTTTATGATATTACGTAAGAAATGAACAAACCCTCCCTCCCCCTCAGATAAAAATTTGTAAGATATTTTGAAACTCCCCCTCCCACCATATGCTCTCACGTTATTAGTGTATGGCCCCTAATATAATTTCTTCTCGAAAAGCCTATCGTTTGAAAGTGGATCTCCATGGAATGCTGTTGTCGCCGAAAAAGGATTCTTGGTTCCGTGTATTCCGATCAAAGGTAGAATGGAGTACACAACGTAGGGACTAGCCACCATACGAAATGTTGTTCCGTTAAGGGGGTGCTCTTACATAATTGTGCAAAAAGTACCTAATGTTTAATATTTTTTTTGAAGAAGTAAAATGACTTAGACATGTGCGCTATTCTGCAAAATGCTTATTAAGGTTTCATCTATAAAATAAAAAATTTCAAGTGTAAGGTGTTGAAAATGGCGGCTCCAGCAAAAGGTGTATTGAAAACCGACCTCATCTGTGGACACGATACAAAATAGAAGCAAAAAAGCGACCACTTGAAAATGAATTATCGTTTTTTCGCACAATTTTTCCACTTTGGCCGACTGTAAAAAATCGTTAATGATCAAAATATTTCGATTTTGTAGGTTACGGCTCCCGAGAATGTTGTCTTCTTTTAGGCGGGCAAAACCCGCAGTTGATTGGTTGAATGGTTCAAACACGAGAATACCTGCAGATTCGAAAAATCTTGCTCCAAGAAAGCCGCCATTTTGGACGCCATTTTTGACACCTTACACACGAAAATTTTTATTTTATAGATGAAACCTTAATAAACATTTTGCAGAATAGCGCACATGTCTAAGTCATTTTACTATTTCAAAAACAATTGTTAAACATTAGGTACTTTTGGCCACAATTATATATAAGGACCCCCTTAAACCCATAGGTTTATAAAATATCGTCGTGACATTTGAAAGTCATTGTTCAGAGTATAGCCCTTTTTCGCTAGAAATTCCAGAGATCGGTCGTCGATACTGCAAAAATACTGCTGTATTTTCTTTGTAAGCGACTTGGTTCTCAGAAATTACCAGCAAACTGCCCACGAACCAGGATTATGGAACTCTAGCCTCATCAAAACATCAGTACTCTACAAACATTTCTTGTGATTCAACGGAATGTAAAGGAATACCTTATTCTAGTGACGGCCAGGAGCGGATCCATAAAAAAGGGGGTCCGACTTCGATTGTGAAATCTTCATTGCACATTGCACAATGCCTCATTTAATCAAAATCAGTTTTTGTGGTCGAATCTGGTTTGGGATGTTTTTGAATTTAGAATGAATTTAAAATAGAAACTATTTTAATATTTCTCAAGAAGCAAAAAAAATTCAGGGGGATCCAGACCCCCAGGACCCTCCCCCTGGATCCGCCATTGGTGAAGGCTATATGGTTCGACAATTAAACGGAAGTCCCCTGCCTTCTCACTTATCTCCTCCAATTTCTATTTCAACCAAGTACAGCTTTGTTCGTTATCCGGAGAGAACCAGACAATACCATACCTAGCCACTCACTGAAACTGGGGATGAATGAGTTAAGAGGGATTGAAAGGAAACACCCGTGAAGATCTTCTAACAGCTCATCCTTCAGCGCAATCCTAAAGTGACCTTTCTCCAACCTTGCTTGCACTCGATAAGTATTGAGACTCGAAGACTCTATATAATGAGCCGAAGCATTGTTGAAGAGAGCACATCTGCGGTTGTGCTTCTTTTCTTTGATTTTGATCAATTTGTTTCCATTTTTAAGGATTTAGAAGGAGCACGTTTCTCGCAACTACCAGTATTGACACCTGATGTTGTAGGAAGTCACTCAATTTTCGATTCCCTGAAAATCCAAAAAGGATCTACACGCATCAACGGTTTCATCAAAACGAGTGGGAATTTACAATCTATCAAAGTCTATCAATTTTTCCTACCACTTATTCAAAATTGAACTATCCCACAGTAGAACCGCAAGAGGCTGCTGCATCTAGGCGTTCAAATGATCAAAGACGATGTACTTATGATCAGATAACGACGGTTCGAGCTCGTTGGACACGAACCAGTTTGCCAACTCATGCGTAATACAGTCAGAGCAGAGTTACATCTATCACCTCTTCTCTGCCAGATCGTGCAAATGTTGGGTGATTTGCTACATTAAGTATATGCAAATTTGTGCTGCTTAAATAATCCATCAATTCCCTCAATGCCTCTCAAATTGATATCTGAGCTGCCTCAAATTATGTGGTGTGCCTCAAATTATGAGTTTGAGGTCGGATAAAAGATATGCGCCAATAGCATTTTCCAGCTCCGTTAGGGATTGTCATATTCGTTTTCATAGGCTCATATGGACATGATCGTAAGGAAATGTGGAGAATTCTTTGCCTTCTGCTAAGTAGGAGTTGGACGTTGTACCCAAATCTACCGCATGGGCTATGGTAGACCATAGCTCATCATCATGTTTACCGCCGACGCCGGCAAAAAATTCTTCACAAATCCTCGCCTAGAACGACCATGCGATCATTCTTCTCGCTTTCTGCTAGCATCAAGCCGTGACGTCGGCGGTTAAACATGATGATGAGTTATGTTCTACCATAGACCATGCGGTAGACTTGGGTGCAACGCCCAACTCCTACTTAGCAGAAGGCAAAGAATTCTTCACATTTCCTTACGATCATGTCCATATGAGCCTGCCTAGTCCTAGTTTTATAACTGATTCACTCTAGAATACCTATCCGTCTTTCAATTTCATTGCTGTCGTTTCTCTTAGTCTCAAATTTGCCGAAAATAACCAACAAAATCGATACAGTGGAATCATTGGTGTTCGGATCACGACAAATAACTATTAATTTTATAGTACCGTCCTTGAAGCGCAGCTAATAATGTAAATTTTGTGTTATTTAGTCATTATTGAAATATAGGTAATCTCACATAAAATAGTCTCCTAACACTGCACATGATTCAAACTAGAGTCGTACGTGTTTGCTGTTTGCGTTAGTTCGTAGTGTTTTAGTGTTTTAGTTAGTAGTAGTGTTTTATTATAGTAGTATTTTTAAACTCACTTTTTCTAAGATTCCACTGTAAGTAGTAGAATATTGCCGATTTTTTATAAATCTTTGCTAAAGTTTAGTAGTGGGCACTTCTAGCCAATAAATAGCTCACATAAATCTTTTAACCCTTTCATGCTCAACTTTTTTCTCGTGCATGTATGGTTTCAAAACTATTTTTCCTTGAAAACGGTGGGGTCAAGAAACACGAAAAACCTTTTTTCATAAAGATAGGTGCTTCCTTCGCAGTGCTAGAAGCTGCTCTATTTTTACCTTCCAATGCTCAATACAATTCTCCTATAATATTAGCAATAGTCCAATTGCGTGGAAAATGTAGCCAAAGACAATCTAAACTGATAAGTTTTATCAATTTTCAATAATATTGCAACATAACGAAGATATATGAAAAATTAATTTTCCGTCGTCAATGTAAACTGTTCCTGGCAGCACTGCTCCATCGAAATCCAATCAGACTAATTGCAACAACTTCAATTCTAGAGCTGGTCCTTGAAACTATTAATACTTAAATAAAAGGCAACAGTCATATTTATTAGCCTTACTTGTTTTTGTAAACAAATTTTGCCTTAATCAAAAGTTATAGCTGTTCAAAAACGTTGTTGCCCACAAACATCATGGGCATGAATGGGTTAAATATAGTGTTTATAATTCATAAATAGCCTCAGTTAGTGGCCCTTGGGGCAGCAAAGCCAAGTTAAATTTAGAAAGCAATCAAACATCTAGTATCTAGATATTATTAATTTTAGGATTCAATTTTGGGCTCATATATTTTAGACACCAATTACTTCACCTCGATCTTAGTAATTTCACTGTCATGTATCGTTTTTCTATAAGGGCAGGTAACTACTGCCCAGCGGTGCCAACAATAGGGTTTCGACAGTGTCAAAAATCATAAACTATCCGATAGCCACCTCGATAGCAAGCCTACGAAATCAATGTTGAAAAATTCAATGAATGTACAATAGTTTAACAAAACGAAACAAAGCATGGGATTAAAACACAAATCACTCCACCTCACGTCAGTTTGTAATAGACCTTCTCTTCGCCGACAGTCACACCTGAATTTTGAATAACTAATTACCACAAAATTTGCATATTTTCAACATTGAATACCCCAAATTAAATAACCTGTTTGTGAGCCACAATCTGGAACACGGATGCAAATTCCCCTACCCGTAGAACAAGTTGAACCACATAACCACCGATGCATAGCCGTATAATAATCAGCTGCACACATCTAACCCAATTTAACACATCTGCCTCACACACGCCGGGGCGATTCACATACCCATAGCAAATAACTAATGTATGCTTTTTTCTTCTCGCTCATCTCTTCCAGGTTTGACCATGTGCTACCGGACACCTCCCCCAACATCGATCAACTTCTTTAGAGTCCCTTAGCAAAATTCGAGAAAAAACCCGGAAACCGCGCAATTTAGACTATTCCGAACACCGATGGTCAACTGCACCATGAGCGGCCAGAACGAATCGGACGTGGAGAGTCTGCTGATGAGCCCATGCTGGAACCAGTCGACGAGTGTGCAGGACCAATACATTCTGGACGGTCACAAGCTGCTGCTGGATGCGGATCTAGAATCACTGCCGAGTGATTCGGAGACGCAAAAAAGTTCGATGGATGTGCTGGAGAACTTGCTGCTGAATTCGACCTCCATCAATAGTAGTAATTCAAGCAACGATGGCGACGTGAAACCGTTGCCATCATTTACTTCCTTTAATACGGGACATTTGTCCATCAATGGGATATCCGGGTATCATTATACGGCGATTGCACAACGATTGCCGGAGGAAAATAACAATTACTCGCAGGGCTCGTTTCAGAATGGAACGAGCAATGGGAGTAATGGAGACAATAACATTGTTTCCTCTTCAACCTGTTTACCGGATTCAGTAATGAATCCGGATGGGAATGGGGCCGATAGTTGCCTGCAGGATGTGAAACTATTTTCGGATAGTTCAATCGATGGAAAAATATACTCCGCCAGTGCCGATAGCTGCGTGATAAGTGGGCCTGATTCCGTTTCCGGAGCGAGAATTTTTGTAGATTCTAAGGAACTGTCCGAGTATGATATGAGTTCAATCGAGGATATTGCAGCTATCATTGGATCGGCGATAGCGGACACGACGGTGCCGAACAACAAGGTGGAGAAGGAGGATGGGAACGATACGAGAGATTCGTGGATGGATTTGGATGCGTGGATTGAAGGTACCTGTACAACACCGGAGAGTAAATTGATTGTGTCGCAACAAGATTCACTAAGTGAACTGATCCTACCTCATTCCCCCGTTCATACGGCCGGTTCGACGCTGCAGAGCTTGCTAACGCACGGGTACATGCCGCTGCTACAGAACCGGTTACAGAATGGACCACCGATCAAAATAGAAACTCCCACCTCAACGTCCTATTGTGGCGAACTAATATCGACTTCAACTAGTCCACCAGGTTCGGTAGTGTCCACTACCGACAACCTGATCCTTAACGGTAGGTACCTGCAAAATCATCAAAACACCCATTTTGCCCTCAACATGGGCTTAAAACCGGATGGCATGTGTAGTCCCGAACTCATGGGAAACTTCCCGCATACCACTAGCACAACTCAAGCGACACCAAAAAATAAACGACGACCCCACAAACAGTCCAAAACGAACGGTCATGGACATCCACAAGTGCAGCAGCAGCAGGGCCAATCCCAACAATCCCAGCAGCAATCCTCGTCCATCCAGCAATCGGCAGCTCAACAATGCCACCAGCAACAACTCTCAGCAGCTGCGGCAGCAGCAGCCCAAACCCAAGCAGCACTAAGCTTCCAAGCAGCCAGTGAACTCAGCGGACTCCTCGGCAAGGATAAACCCGTCCATCGGTGTAACATCTGCAATCGGGGGTTCCTCAACAAGAGCAACATAAAAGTACACCTGCGAACACACACCGGCGAGAAACCGTTCCGTTGCGAAGTTTGCGCCAAAGCCTTCCGTCAAAAGGCTCACCTCATCAAACACCAGCAGATACATAAACGAATCGGGAGGGATTGACCATTAGCAGCAGTAGTGGTGTCGACGACCTCCTCCTCCCAGTCTGGCTCCGGATCGGGTCCAGGGCGGAAGCGATCGTCTACTAGCTACTGCGCCCAGAACAACAACTCCCTAAATGGAAATCTTAATCATCAGCTTCCCTCCCACCACCAACAGCAACAACAGCAGCAACAACAACAACAGCAACACCAACAACAACAGCATCAACAGCAACAGCACCATACCCTGCACCAGTCGCATCATCACCTGTCATCTTTGGTAGCTTCCGGCATTGGTGCAGTGGCCACCAACGGTGTTGGGCTGTCGGATGATAATTCCATTAGCAAAAAGTTCCGATTCGTATCGTTCACGTGACGACTTACGAACCCGGACGAAACCCCGCTGCTGCTGGCGCTCTCCAGTTAGCTACAGTAGCGAACAAAAAGTACCTCATATTTAGTGTTTTTACTATTCCTCATTTCCGTTTCACAATTGAAGTAAAAAATCATTCCCAGAAACATTCCCTCTTAATTGTAAATACCAGTAATTTATTTGTAGAGCGAATCCCAAACCCTGCCAGCGAGCGCGCAGTGAAAGCGACATCGAAAAGAAAACAGTGTTTAGTTTGTAGGTAATTTATTGAACAAAACAGCAACTGCTACTACTCCTACTACTACTTCCCTTGTTTCTACTACTACTACTATTGCAATCGCTACTTGAATACTACACGAATCATCCGGTTTATCCGTCCTAAGGCTACGCTCAATCAAAACCGCGACCGCGCGTCTCCCTTCCTATTATCTTTCAGAAAGCTCAGTCGGATCACAAATGTTAAGAAGAAATCACTACCTTGTGCGCCATAAAATTCTCACGTAGGAAGCAAAATGTATCGTGTATGTGTATAAAAAGAAACAAAGCTAAATAATAATTAACAAAAAAAACAATCAAATGAAACAATTAAAACACAAGTGCAATTTATAACTTTAATATCGTTTGTTTGTAGGATTGATCTGCCTAGGTGTTTAACTCCATCTTTTCCCACAATTAGTGACAAGAGTGTTGATATATTGCTAGGCTAAGAATGTATTGTGTAAATAGTAAAATTTTTAGTTTCGTAAGAGATAAAAATCCCTGTTCAGAATTGACATTTGTAGATTCTATGTTTCTGTGTATTTTTTAAAAGTATCTGAAAAATTACTCAGCCCCATACCGTTTAAGAGCATCTAGAAAAAAAAAACCGTCAATGTCCGGCAGCCTCAGTTTGTGGAATTTTCTATTTTCCCTCTTTACCTAAGTTATTGCGAGTGTCGAACGAAACGATTCCAACTCGTATCTGGCTGAAAGTGTTCCTTCTCGTTGACTTCTTCTCTACACGGACACAGCACACAAGTGTAAGTTAAGCTATAAAAATCAAACATTGATACAGTGGAAAATGTTAAAGTACTCCATTGACTGGTCTCAGCAAAATGATTTTAATTTATTTACAACGCGATCTTTTGTGAACGAACAGGTTCGACGAGAAATAACAGTCTATCATTGATAGGAAATAAAGTTTACCCTAAAATGTTGAATAAAAAAGAACTGCTGCTTGTTTTTCCTGTGCTGATCCGTTTTGAAGATGTTTTCCCAAGTTGTTCCGGAATTGATAATCGCCGCCGTCGCTGTAGCAAATTTATTAGAAATTTGGTGCTGCAGTAGGTAAGTACACTCACACTAGTTTTTTTAACGCGGTTTTTTTTGCGCGGTATTTTTCACACGGATTTTGAAATTTACGCGTTTTTCCTTTACGCAGATTTTGGAATTTACGCGGTTTTCATTTACGCGGATTTTGAAATTTACGTGTTTTCATTTACGCGGCCTGTATCCCCCGCGTAACAAAAAAACCTGAGTGAGATGCTCAGAAATTTGTTTGGAAAATTATACCAATTTCAAACGGTTCTAGGTCAACTGGCCGAAAGTCATTTAGCCCAATGCTGCATTTAGCCCAATGCAATGCCGAATTCCATTTGGCCGACTGCCATGTGGCCGAAAAGGCCAGAATGCCGTTTGACCAAACGCCATTTGGCCGAATGTAAGTTGGTTAAAGGCAATTTAATCGAATGTCACAATTCTATTGCTTTTGAGATTCGATCGCAGTAGTCCTATGCGTGTGATGTGAAAATTTTCAGCTCTCGTCAAAATTATGCAAACCAGTGGTCATTTCAAAAAAAAATATTAAAAATTGCCTCGGGTATGAAAGGATCGCGCACTGAAGTGAAAGTGATGGTGTGATTAGCCAATGCACTGTGAATCAGAATGCAAACCCGAGCAGAGTCTGATAACAAATTGAGAACTAAACTTGATGTTGTGATGTAGTAGGGAATGATTGCTCAGGTTATTATCATTTTGGTCGTTTTAACGGTTAAAAGATCAAAATCGAAAGCAGAAAAATTGCACTATGACATCAAACAGCAAACTATTTATGCTATCAGTGAAAGCAAATTGAAAACTCATTGAGATGGTGAAATATTTCATTGATAACAAAATAAGTAATCAATTTGATGTTTGTCAAAGAAATAGAAACAAACATTTTGTTTCTAAAAATCTAAGCACATCAAAATGAGATCAAAATATGATGTCATGTCTGAAAAAGTTTAAGCTGATACAAAATAAGATTTCAATTTGATGCTTGATATCAAAATAGGTTGTCTATTTGCTGTAATTTTGATGTTGGACTTTGCTCGGGAATTTAGCATGAATTTTGAGTTTTTACTAAAACTAAACAACTTAACCTAATTAAGTCTTTGGAGAAGTTTTCGTAGTTTGTGAGCCCCTTCTTTTTGTTCGAACAACAGTTAGAGTAGTTCTAATTTTACCAAGATCAAAAAATTAACATTTTAATTATTCCAGCTGGATCCAAACGACCTTCAGCGAATTTGTAGATCGACAAATTTTGGAAAGGATATGGCTTCAGCAATCCTAGGCTCTATCTGTCATACTTTTTGTCATACTTTTTTGTTTTACAACAAATGGTGTTTCGGCTATGCAGTCTGCGGTTTACAAAAACACTATTTTGTCTTCAACCGACGTCGGATGAAGACAAAATAGTGTTTTTGTAAACCGTAGCTGAAACACATAACCTTATAGTTACTACAGTCGACCCCCATCCAAAAGAAATTTACAACAAATTTAAAATCGAAGGTTAGGGTGTTTCTTAGAAAACCAGTTTTATTCAAAAAACTTCAGCTGTATTGCTTTAAAACCGAAGTAGTCTTCAGACAACTTTAAGGGGAATAATTTGTTTCAAAGCACTACATATCGAACTATTTTCATTAAAAAGTTATGAGCACTTTTTTTGCCAAAAATGTTTGTTTTTTTTTTGGAATAACAATATCACTCATTGGGGCAAACAAAGATAATTTTTATCAACTATGAATAAGGTCATGATTTGAGTAATAATTGAGCACAAAATATCGAATACGTTATTTTGTAAAATTTCATAAAATTGATTTAAAAAAAACCATTTTTGACATATTAAGTGCTTATATCTTTTGATGATAGAAGCTAGAGTTTTGATGTGTGAGTAGGAAATGTTCATCTTTAACCTTCTTCAGATGTTGTGGTCAATATGACCCCAAATGAACATTTAAAATGCGATAACTTTTTAAGTTTTGCACCTAGAAGTTTAGAATTTCTTGATTTTTCCTTTTTCATGGAGATCGAAGATTTTCAATAGACTTCAAAACTGACGCTCTTTCCTGAAGGGCTGTATAAAAAACCTGTTTTAAGCCACCTAGTGGTGCAATTGTGTCTTTCTCATTTATCCAAACTACACGGAAAAAATTGTTCCCAAAATCGTGAATAAAGTATCGTGAATCTTGGAACAATCACGTTTTACATTTCTTAAAAAAGAAATGTATAGAATTCGCTCAAACTTTCAAGATTTTTTCCAAGACCCGGAGGGCCGAGTCTTATATACCAATCGACTCAACTCGACGATTTGGGACAATGTCTGTGTGTGTCTGTGTGTATGTATGTAACGGACAAACTCTCAATCGTGTTTCCCAGCAATGGCTGAACCGATCTTATCCAAACCAATTTTAAAAGAAAGGCCTATCACCCAGACAGAACGCTATCAAATGGTTTTTGATTCTGATGATAAGTTTCCAAGATATGAATGTTTGAAGGTGCAAAAATCGCATTTTTGCAGTTTTTTGAAATTTGCTGCCGGAATTGACGACGTAACTGAACATATTAAATATTTTAAGAAAGCTTATACGAATACCTTTCGATCGACCTATAGATTGTTGAAATCGGACAATTATCAAAAGAGATATTTAACATTAAATGCGGACGAAAGATTTCATCATTTCCCATATCCAGAAATAAGACCAAAAACATTCAATGTATAGCGCCAAAACGGATAATTTTAGGTCAATAGTATCTTCGGAGAATTTAAAGCATACAAGATGCCCTTTCTTTTGGTATTGTGATTTTACAGATTAATCCCCCTAAAAGTGATATATTTTCATAAATTTTCTTGGAAGTGATTGTATTGAAATAATGCCTTCCGCAAATTTGTAGCTCATACTTTTGCGAATAACTTTACTGAAGACATCAAATACATATTTCGAATACTTTAAAAGTTATGGCTTGTTGTTTGTGGATTACCCTTTGTCGCCTATTTATTGTTCAATATAGTAATAATCCATTTAAATGAGACAAATATTATTTCGATAAAACGCATTTCGTATTTCATTTTTCTATCCACAACCCCTAGAATAACCACCGAACAATTCCAAGTTGTCTAGATGGAACTTACCCACACCCCCCCCCCCCTCTCACCAAAAAAAAATGGATTGAATTTAAGAATTTATTGATGCTGACTGATTTAATTCAATACTAAA
>NC_080671.1:359608297-359681503 GCF_030247195.1 Topomyia yanbarensis | reverse complement strand
AGTGTGCTGAATTAAATGGTTCTGGGTGATAAGGGTAAACAAACTGAGTTATTTGTTGTACAGCAGATTTCATTAAGACCTGTATTGATCGAAACAACAAGCAATTTATAAAATGTTGGAAAAATACCATGATCATATTTTGAAATTTTGCACTTAATTTAAATGGGCATATCGTCGCTATTTTACTATCTTACGACAAGCGCCATACAGCACTTTTCGAGAAATATAATTCGATGCTACTAGAGTCAAAGTTTCTCAGACAGGCCACAATTTCGATGGAAGATCAATTTTTTGCAGTATTGGCATTGCAAATGCAACACCAGGTGTGTTCCGCGCCAAACAGGGAAGTTTTGAAGCCCTTTATTTAATCCTCTAGTTCCCAACACCGTGGGGTCTAAAAAAATCTAAATAAAACTAGTAAAACCTGATGGTATGTTGTCACCCGCACCAGCATTTCTTCCCAATGCTCATACCTTTTATACACACACATTGATTGAATATTCGTATAGATTTCTGTCAAATGCAATGGGTTTTTAGGAAATTTTTTTCACGACCGCTGCGTTAGGGGACAACACCAAAATGAACACAAACGGTCGCATATGAAGTGTTGTCCCTTAAGGCGACTGACGAATTTGTTGAAGCTCAAACAAAGCGATGTATATTACCTCTGAACCTGTTAATAACTCAAAATAAAGATTTGAAATGCCAAACCAGATGTATTTCTAGTTTCACCTTCATGTGCATTTGACAAATTAGGGGAGCCCGGGGCTAGTTGGCGGTTGGGGTAAAACTATTTTGTGTTTAGTGGTAATGTTCATTAAACAAATTTTAAATATTCTTGGCAATTTCAAAACCTAAAAAATACTTTGCCTGCCTAAAGACGGTGTTGGACAGCTGAGCGAAAAAATATTCAATCGTTTAGTGATTGCTTTGTTCTTAAGAACTAATATAACAAAATCCCCTGGGCTTCGGTGATGAGCGTACTCTTGGGTGGTTGATACGTCCTGCGATGTCAGATCTACGGAAATCTCCGTAGATCTACGAATTTGAAGGTTTTCGGAGGATCTACGGATCCGTAGATGAAATTTACGGAAAGAGGATGTTTTCTACGGAAATCTACGGATTTATCTCTGTGTACTTTTGTAGAAGGTTACCAACAATGATCCACGCATATTTTTTTCTGTTGGGAAAACATCTTAATTAGGCTGTTTGGCCATCTATGGGAGCAGTCCTTAATACCTGCTTAATACCTGCATGAGGTATAATACTTTATTTTACTATGTACCAAATCAATACCTTATTGAATGCCTCCATACAGTGAATTTTGTTATTGGAAGGATGAAAAGGTTTTGTTATTATTCAGGTATTATAATAATACGTTTCATTATAAACTAGTTATTCGTAGTACATGTCTCAGTTATTATTTCAGGTATTTTACCTCTTATGCAAGGCCCCTCAATACCTTATTGTGGTCTTCAAGTATTGGGTGCAGTATACCTGAATTTGGCATTCGGAAGTTTTCTTTCTGCTCGGGTAGTGGTTGTTTCAACCGTCTAAGAATTACACTATGGACAACCTGTTCCGGTGGTAAAAACCCACAAACAGGGAACTCTAATTCCATAGTGTCATGCGACCTGTGCTATGTTTAAAATTGTTCAGGGGGTTTAAAATATTCTCAAAAACAAACGAAGCCTGGGAAGTATCGGGGCGACTTCTCCAGTATGAAGCCCTTCCTGCATTCCTATGTCAGTGATGCAGTGAACTATTCACTCTACACACTGAACTTTATTCGCACAGGTTTGGCATAATTTTACTGGATTTTTAACAGTGTGGGGTTTGCTAAGGTTTTCAGCTGAATGAAGTTCGCTGAAGTTTTGCTGGGTTTCTGTCTACAAATTTCGGTATGTACGGACGAACCTGTTGTGTTGGCTGTGATCCACTAGGAGGATGATAAGTCTGTTATCTTTCTCTAAAAAAACAACCTTTGGGCCGTGTGGCATCCGTTGGGTTGAAGTATCTCAGCCAAGAATGGATCAACTGGGTTCTTGCTCCCTAGTAGCAAGAGGCGACTGAAAGCAGGAATCGCTAAGTCAAGATGTATCTCCGTGTCGAGGACTGAATGGCTGACGGGTATAAAATATGCCAGTCGTGAACGGAGGATCATGGGCGTTGCCCTTACTGTATTAAGCAAATCTCTGACACAGTGGACATTTTGTTTCCTCGAAAGTCGTGGTACTCAAATGATAAGTTACAAAACTAAAGGAATATCCAGACGAATCTGCATCGTGCGAAAGGAGCAACTGGAATTCTTTGCCGCTGATTTAAAAAAGAAAATATAGACGTGGATTTAATACAAAAGCTTTGAAAAACAATATTCTAGGAATATCTACACAAACCGGTAAGATAATATTTGACAACTCGGTGAATATGCCACGTGCGGCTATTCTGGTATGCGCAAATCGTCGCTGTTGTGCTATCTTATGACAAACGCCATTTTGAGGTGAACTGAGTTAGACATGCTACTAAATTCTACTACTAAATTCTAAAATCTCTACAAAGTCGCGTTTTCAGAATTTTGAAATTCTTTTGGGTTACTGAGATATAGCGAAACACGATTATGACAAGCGCCAGTTTCTTGAGTGATCGAGCTGTGCTATCTTATGACAAAGAAAAAACGGACAACATTCATAGTTTGTTGACTTGCTATAAGCTTTTTGGCCAACAGATGTCTCTGATGACATAGGTAATTCCTATAAAGATCAACCATAACCATTAGCTAGGTTCTTGTCTAGGGAGCAAAACTTTTCCTACCATACTTTTTTCTGGGAATGGTTGGCTTATATTTTCAAGATTTATGAAATTTCCACTAGTTCTGGAAAGTATACCGAGATATAATGATGGATTAAGCAAGAAGAACATTTGCTTCGTCTAGTCGCCTGTCAACAATAACATATATATTGTCTCTAAATTGTTAATAGAACCAACTATTGTTTATTGTTTTTCCCGAATAAAGAAGGAAAATTCGGAAAACTTTGTGTTCCAATACCCTTATTTTGTAACCTGATATTGCTACTATCACATGGAAAAGTATAATATTGGACATAGTGATCTATAACGCATAATTCTACGAATCAGTTATGATTCATTTTTATATGAAATCTTCTGTGCACATTTGTGACACGTCATACATATTTTATCATCAATACACACTTATGACACGTTTGCGAGCGACTTTGGTTTACATTTTGAGCAAAAACTGTAAATATAGTTAACCGATCTTCGTGCAAATCGAGAAATTACTTCAGAACAGATAGAAGCATCGAATGCCTTCTCCGAAAAGCTTCTACCATTAATAAATTTTAAGATATTCAATCTCAAACTTTGAAAATCGTCTTTCTCGAAAAGTGCTAAATGGCGCTTGTCATAAGATAGCACAACAGCGACGAAATGTTAACTATACACTAATAACCGATAAAGAGACATAGTGGCAATGCAATTAAATATACCAACAACAAGAAGGAGGACTGATATTATAAGACGAGACAGGCAATGTCGCCCACCAAAACACTGCTTTAGGCCAATTGTAGCGGGCCGTGATTCTGAATGTGATATTCATTGTACGGTTCAGGTATGTGCGGGCGTAGGGACTCGCGATCGCGTGTATCATCGCGAAGAGCTCGAGCATTTGTACGTTAACGTGTTCGATCGCGTGTGCGTTTGTATGTCGCGTGTGCTAACGTGTATGTAACTTCGCGTGTATAAATTCTATTTTATAACCGTGTGCCTTTCGCACATTCGCGTGTGTTCTTGGATAATCGCGCGCGGACCGTGAATCTATTACTTTATTTTTGGTGTACGGCTAAGATGCTAAAAGAGAGTGAGATCTTCCATATCACTAGAGTTCCTGGACATGTCACCATGGAACGTGTTGTCTAGTGGATACGAGCTTTATTTTTTGATTGATCCTACTGAATGTATGAACCTAAGTTATTGGGACAGAGAGTAATGGTTTCCGGACGTGACCGATTCATGAGCACGCGAAAACGGACGTCTGTAGGTTCGCGTTTGAGACAGCGTTTGAAACTTCGTAAGTGCTAAAACGTTCTCCTTATTACCGGGTGTTATTAAGTTTGCGCTATCGCGAACGTAGATGTGCGTTATTCATCGCGAAGGGCTTAAGCGTTCGTATGTTAACGTTTTTGTCACGTGTACTCGCGTTCACGTGACTTGGCGTGTGCAAGACTGAATTTTGTAACCGTGTGGCCATTCCTATATACACGTGCGTTCTTGGATGGTCACACGGACCTTCATTCTGAGAGTTAGTTTTGGGTGTACAATTCACATTCTGACAGGGAGTAAGTTAACCCATATCACTAGAGCCTCGGTCATGTCGCCATGTAACGTGGTGTCCAGTGGATATGAGAGCTTTCTTTTTTAATTGATCCAATTGAAGGCATGGACCTAGTCTGTTGATATCAAGGATAGAAACATCCGGAAGTGACCGATTCCTAATCGTGAGACCGCGGGAGTTTTTAGGTTCACGCTTGAGACCGCGTTTGAAAATTTATTGGAGCTGAGACATTCACTTTATCACCGGGATGTTCTCATATTTACGAGATCGCAGGTGTAGGTGCCGTGGATGGTAGCGAAGGGCTCAAGCATTTGTATATTAACGTGTTTGTCACGTGTATGTGACTCTGCGTGTATAATTTCGATTTTATAATCATATTGCGTGTATTTTTTAATGATCGCGCGCGGACCGTTAATCTAAAGCTTAATTTTTAGTGTATGGTACAGATGGTAGAAGAGAATCAGTTTCCCCATATCACTAGCGTTCCAGGTCATGTCGCCATGGAACATGTTGTCTAGTGAACTTGAGCGTCATTTTTGGTTGGTTCAACTGGAGGCATTGGTCTAGGCTGCTAGGACCTCGGTTGGACATCCGGACGTGGCCGTTTCAAGATCGCACGAGTGGTGGGTTAATGTTTGAGACCGCGTTTGTAAGTTTATAGGTGTTACGTTTACTTAACTACCGGGGTGTTGGCAAAATCGCGGCTGTATGTGTAGAGGATTGCAATTGCATGGTCGCGTTTGTGACCAGGTTTGTGTTATCGCGAAGGGCACGAGCGTTTGAACCCCTTAACCTAGGGGAGAGATCCATTGCACAGAGGAATATTTGAGCGAAAAAGCTACCAAAAGCGAAAACTCCAAACTCGTGCAATAGCTTCTAATCCAACATGACGGTTTCCTGGATAGCTACTACACAATTTGGAAGCCTTGCTTGATTTTTTTTATTTCTTTTTCAACCAGCATGATCCGTCAGAATTAGAATAAAATAAAAGCGATGAATTCTCATTAAAAAAGTCAAGATATTTACATTCATGTATCTAAGAACCGTCATTATCTATCGGCTAATCCTAAAATATCTACTAAATCCATTGGTATGTGTATTTGAATATCGAAGTTGACCACATATTTCAATGAATATAACAGTTATAATCGAGCTACAATTTTCCCTAAATATTTTGTTATTATAAAGTGATATTTATTTATGTTCTCACTATTTCTCACCTCAAATTTCAATGGGAGCACGTCATTTGGCATAAGTTCGTTTGGCATAAGTTCATTTGGCATAATGTTCATTTGGCATAACAGCAAGGGACACATGCTTTCGTTTGGCATAATGTTTATTTGGCATAATGGTCATTTGGCATAATGGTCGTTTGGCATAATGGTCATTTGGCATAATGATCGTTTGGCATAATTTGAAATATACATTGAAATCTCTGTTATATTTAATGTCGACGCCTAATGTGGCTACGCCACATCGCTTTAAGTATGGTAGTTAAACTAGTTGATAGCCCCTATGTTTGAGTAACCCGGGCAAACGAGTAGGTTGCTGGTGAGGGTTCGCCGCTTCTTGACCCCTTGGCCTCGGTTATGCGATATTTTCAAGGGCTATTTGGTATATTGATTCAAAGAACTGCTCATGATTGAAAGAAGGAATCAACCCCTAAGTTTGAGCAAACGAGTGGATCACCAGTTTACTTGCGAGCGCTATTTGGTATACAAATTCAAAGAACTGCTCATGTCTTAAAGAAGAAATCAATCCTTGCTTCTGGCAAATATGTATATGTGTATATTTGCCAGAAACGTAAGGGTTGATTCCTTCTTTCAGTCATAAGCTGTTCTTTAAATTTGCATACCAAATGGCCCTTGCAAGTAAACTGGTGATATACTCGTTTGCCCGTTTTACCCAAAATTAGGGTATATACCAATTAACCCTTGGCATCGTCGCATAACTGAGACCAAGGATCCGAAGCGGGATCCACCGGGTTCCGATGGTGCGTCGGCGGCCCCTCGCGAGCAAACCTGTGATCCACTCGTTTTCCCGGATTACTCAAACATAGGAGCTATCAACTAGTTCACCATGTTTAAAGCGATGTGGCGTCAATTTATTTAATAGATTAGTCTACTTTGACAGAATATAAGTGCAAAATTTGAGCGGTTTGTTCCAAATATTATAGGAGAAACAGTGTTTTTAACAAAATAAACGGGACACAAATCACGCGCAGCTAAACGGTCTCCTTTGCTCGAAACGACGCTCTCGAACCATTCACTTTTGGAAAAATGTACGGCTATTGCCACTATGACCTGAAAATACTTTTTACTGCTGTTGTATATTAAAAATACTGCCTACTGTTAGAAGCATTTATGGAGTACTAACTAACATTTCATTAATGAACACATCTTGGACTCAGAATTGAGTTTGGGCACACAATCGCTAAATGGGATGAACAACACTACAATACTTCTTTCTTTTTTGAGTGCAGAGTAAATCTACGGATTTAATGCCGCGACAATCTGGGAGAGTGGGAGATCCGAACGAGTTCTGGTTCTTTGATCTCTGATCTCTGACTCATAGTGACGCGGCGAACCGAATGAAGTGACGAACGAGTGGCGAAATAAGGACCAAAGGGCTCAGGCTAATATTTGACTGTTTCTGGAAGAGAATCGTTTCAGGCTTGTTAACGGTGCGAACAGTTCAAGGGAATGTGGAATGCGTTCAAGAAGAGCCATAAAAAAGGAGCAGCGATATCCACTATGATGCATTATTAAGATATGCTTAGCAGTGGACGCGGAGGAATTTATTGTGCGATAAGGTAGCAGCTGTCGTGCACAAGACGGATGCGCCGCTGCAGATCGCAGTGTTCTTCCGTTGATTCGTACGTTCGTACAAAGTGTAAACGTGGATGGACGCAGACTGGACTGTCGATTCGGTGAAAGCAAGCTGGTTGAACGAGTACAGTCAGTACATATTAAGGCGATGAAATCGGATGCGAGAGGTGAACAGAAGGAAAAAGTGTGCCCCTTTCATAATCAAATTGAACACTTCAAAATGAGCTGTAAGAGATGGTTGGCAACAAAAAGTTGATGGAATAAAAGCCGAAATGATAAGAGAAGATGTTTGAAGATCAAAAATGCGAAGAAGCAACAAGATCATGGAGCTGGACGTGCAGTTTTCTTTATGCCGGACAATCGTCTATCGAGATGGATTGTCGATAGCAGGTCAACGTGTCATATCTAGCGATCGGTCATTTTTATGGCGTCAAAGACGCGTGCGGTTTTGAGCTTAACACTCGCAGATGTCAAAAAGGCCGACGTAGGCGGGGCAGGTCATGTTCGATGTTGGCGGACAATGTAAAAGTGTCAAGACTGCATTGAAGGACGAACTGTACGTTCTGGAACCCGTTGTAGAACTGATCAGTCAGCTGGTTGCGAAGAAATTTGTGGAGTTCAACGAGCAGAGTTGTGAAATAAACTTAAACTCGCTCCTCGCGTGACACTTGTGGAGTGCACAACAGTACCAGTAATAACAAGTGTCGGACAAACATTCTTTCTCTTTCCTGCTGCGATCGATAAAAAAAATTGGATATAATCCTAGCTTTTGACGTGAGTCATGCTTCTCCCTTTTTTCAAGGTTTTTCAAGAACGTGTCCAATGGAAAATAGACAGAGAGCAAATTTCCGAAGTTTCAGCAATTCGCTTTCTGTATATTTTCCATTGGACACGTTTCTAAAAATTTTGGATTCGTTAGTCTTATCTTTTGGCGTAGGCGATTATGGTTCATTGACCCATTTCCTGAAAAAACAAATCTCCAATTGATTCTTACCTCATCATAGCGTAGATCCGGTTCACTGTAGGCCCCTTCCAGAATCAGTCGACGTTCCTGCTGTTTTCTAGTCACTTTATCACTCCGTTCCATGTTCATTGCACTATCTTCATGCTTCAGACCCGATCTCAGTTCCTGCAAACTACCCCAAATAGCAGAGAACCCACCACTAAGCCTCTTCGACGGCCGACTTCTTCGTTCACCGTTGTGTTCCTCCTTCTCGTTTTTGCGCACTTTATCTACTTCAACACCGGTGGTGCCGACGCTGGATACGTTTTCAAAACTCATCGACATTGGCCGAGCTAAACCGAACACCTTAGGGCTAAGTTTGTACGACATCAGTTTATCTCCACCGCCGGTACCGCTGTGCTGCGACGAACGGTTTGATGAAGATCCAATGGAAGCGTCATCCGGTGGGCCACTCTGCTTACTTTTATGTGAACAGGCTTTCTTCGAACGTTTGATCGGTTTCGCCGGTTGTAGGAACACGTGTTCGTCTCCGACGGGGTCCATTTCTTTCTTTGCCATCAGTGTCAGATCATCGGCGGATAGTTGAACTTTCGGTTCGAAGATTTCTTTGTCGAACGACAGGATCATATCGTCACAGGATCGAGCAGCCAGTAGACTGTTTTTCACGTTATCACTGTTATAGCGTTCGAGATCATGGAAAACCTCTTCCAGTTTAGGGACATCGATCGGACGTTCCTGAACAACATTACCTAGCTCATCCACTGTTTTGCCAGCGGTCCAACTATCCAGTTGACTTGGTAGATTTGGGTAAATCTGCTCGTACTTTACAGGGGATTGCTGGCTGAGGTTGTTCAGAGCGTTGTCCTTACTAGGGGAACGGTCCGAAATAAAGGATTTTGGATCTGGGCGGGCTCGAACGGTGAGTCGGTCTATGCCACAGGCCATTGGATAATTGTAGTCAGCGGATTTTGATTTACCGTGATAAATTTGAAGACTAGGTTCCGATCGACCTGTACATCGAATATTACGGATTGGATCTAATTTCGGAGGTAGTTCGTTGATAATTCCAACTGGACGCACGGGTGGACCGAATGGATGTGACTTGCGAAAGTGTGCTCGCACATTACCTATCTGCTGGTGATTTGGGATACCCGGAAAATCAACAACGAGAATCCGGTCCGATATGTTTCGACAGTCGTTGTGGAAACCTATGCCTGAATCAGAATTACTGGACGTTGTAGTGATTTCGCTGTGGTTGCTCGGCTGTGGAGAATTTGACGCCAGCAAGTCGTGAGGATCTTCCACAGCCCTACCATTCATCCTTGCATCATTTAGAGCTCGCGGATAGGGACGAACTGGTTGATCTAGATTAAGGCTTCTAGCAACAGGAGGCCTACTGCATGGGGCTCCTTCCGGCTTCACGGGTGCTTTCAGATTATACATGCTGCGAATTAGACTGACAACGTACTCCGAGCTGCTAGGAAATTCTAAGCAAAGGTTAGTGATTGGATCCTTTGTGCACACTATTTTAAACAAATCGGCCTTCTCGAGATGAAACGCATGATCAACTAGCTTTGAATCAATCACAAAAACATGACAACTGTTGGATATCACAACGTCCTTCCGTTGATTTAGGATATCCGAATTTTCGCACATTAGACCATCAGCGTATATTGCCGATGTAACCAATCCAAAATAACGATTATCATTTTCGCTGCTGCTGCTCACGTAACTAAGTCTAACCGATGAATATTTAGCTATAATGGCATTGCTTGTGTTTATGAGATTCAAACAGGACGGAAGTATTGTCATTAAAACCGTTGTGGGACAACGTTTCTCATGACGCATCTTTCTAATGCAACTCCTAACGGTTTGTAGCTTGGAACTTGTAGCAATCTGTTTTGGCATCTCTATAGTTCCGAGATACCCAACGACAGCCTTATACTCCAGTGAAATCTCAGATCCTGGCTGATTTCGTGACGAACCTGCTCGCACTTCATCTTGATCCTGATTAAGTTGTATCAGTCGTACCATCGCACTGACATTAGAAATATCACAGCTGCTACTTGCATTCGGACTATGAATAACATTATACGCCGTTGGAGAATCGTTTACAACAATAGCCGCCGCACTCTCGCAGGTTCCGACCAAATCTGCTGCAGGAACATTCCCACTCATTTCGGTATGTTTTCCCATCACCGTCGAACGATTGCATTTGGTTTTATGGTGAAGATACTTTGGCCGCGCCCTCTGCTGACTTCCTTGGAATAAAATGTCTTCATCCGAACTGTCCGAATAGTAGTTCTCTGCGATGGCCATTTTTATCGCCCCATAGGTGTTCCCAATCAGCTGCACAACTGCTTCATGTGGCAATCGGGATACATTCATCCCGTTCACTGAAATCAAAAAGTCGCCCGCTCGCAATCCTGCTATATCCGCCGGAGAGTTTGCCACGATACACGACAGTATACATGGTTGCTGGCCGGAAATCGTGAACCCAAACCCGTTTAATCCGCGGTTGACCTCTACCGACCGAATACCGTAGTTCGGTCGCTTCTTTCTTCTCCGATGGCCATGCATTGCTTCGCCGAGTGGTAATCTAAAAACTTCAAAACCAATAAACGCTTTCAATGAAAATGTAGTTCCTCTCGAAGCGAGGAAAACCGAAAAATTGTAATGATGTCAAAATCATTTCACCACTCCGCAGTTGTTGCCTTCGCAATTTGCATCCCTCGCCCGTCGCTCGAACGCACCAACTCTTGCCGCGGGTGATCTTCGACCGTTCAGTTGTTAATTCGCTGAATGTTGTTGCTCTGCGATGTCTGCATTCCTTTCCACTGGTCGTGTGTGAAGCTCGTATGCGGTATTTACCACTCACACTCCAGCGAGTGTTTTAACTAGAAAGCTGTCATTATACGCGGTTCAATAAATTGAGGGTTTCTTTGAAAATTTTCAGTTTATCTTCATACTAATTTTAACTGTTCGTTGCATCAAATATTGGCGTCATGCGTTGAAGCCCTAATGTTTACACTAACGCTCAAAATGTAATCACACAATCCGCACGTATTCAGATTTCCAGCTGACACTCGAAGATTAACGCACCGTCGGATTCGAATGTTTTCTTATTGGATCATGTAACACACACACTGGAGCAATCCGCGACATCGAACGCAACGAGAAAGTTACGCTTTTTGATGCTGCTGACCCGTTCCTTGCCAATAGTCGTATTGAAGTCACTCGATTTTTTCCGTAAATCACATCAATCGCTCCAAAATCTCGCCAACTTTTATGAAATTGATATACTGTAACAACTGTGACACCGTTTGACATTGATTCGGATATGAAAATGACTTTGAAAGTAGTGATTTTTTTGGCACAAAATAGTGAAATAAACAACTGAACTAAACTAACCAAGAGACCGAGATCTTTAAGCGTTCTTCTTCGTCTGTTTTTACTGTCGGCCTCCCACTGTTTTTATCATCCACTGCTTTATGGCTGTCCTTTCTCTTGCTTGACGTTTAAATTTTCTATCGGCTGGGGCGGAACACGTTCGCAGAACGCGGGCGTTAGGTAGTTTAGTACAATGAATGATGCATACACTGATATAAAAAACAGTCCCCTGCCAAGGTTATGGCATCTCTGCCCGGATAGAATTTTACAATAGCATTTACCCTACAAACAATCATAAAACAATAAATATTATAGTTATTACTGTTTCAACGTTGTTCGATGCCAAGTTTTCACAGTAGATTTGCAATAAAATTTCATGTAACAATAAATTTCACTGTTCAGCAAAAAACTGATACAGTGCATTCACATTAAATTTTACTGTTTTCGAGAAAAAAATGTATGGAGAAAAATTGATTATTTTAATGTTAAGATACATAACCACCCCCCTTTTTCACTGTAAAAGTCTATTTTACATTGAAATTTACTGTAAAAACGTTAAAGTTTATTGTTTTTGTATTGTAGCATAACACTAAAACTTACTGTAAATTATTGCTACTGTCACAGTGAAAATCATGGTTTTGTTACTGTACATTTCTATTCGGGTGTACAGCCACCCTAATAAACATCTTATCATTCAAGAGCCTAACGACCTGTTCAGGCTATCATCTAAACAATATGTGGAATCGTTGGACTATATGGGTTAAAGTTCGTGTATATTTTATTAGGGCAGCATCACACAAAAACAATTCAACGCTTTTTTGTGAAAAGGGCGATACTTACAAATGTAAACATAAGGCTTTTTCATACATGCGAATGAGGGCTTTGAAACGCAACAAATTAACCCAAAAATTTGGATTCTGCGATATTGCTTTCTTAAACTACAGCAAAAAATACAACGGGCGAAACTGTATTGTTGTTTGTTTATTTAAAGTTTCGCCCTCCACGCTCCATGCAAACAAACAGGGCGATACTTTTTTTGCTAGCAGTTAAGAGGCGAAACTGTTTTTTTCGTATTTTTTTAGGATTATCAAGCTGATACCAGCTGTAAATAGTAACAGTGATCGTTTATTGTAAAAACCCGGACGAAATCGGTGGTGTAAAACGGTAGTTATTGTAAAAAAAAACGTAAGGGCGATACTTCAATGCTGTTAGGTGGGACCGAAAAAGTAAACAATCGCCAAAGGGGCGATACTATCATTTTGTCAATTTCAATAGCAAAAACAAATTTTAATTTAATAATTACAAATACTCTATGAAGTTTTGGGTTTCGATCACTGAATCATGCAATCTAGGATGTAAAAAACACAATAGTTCTTAAATAGGAAATAAAACCAAATCTGGAAATATTCACTGTTGATTTTCTTTGAATGGTGTCACTGTTAGTATCGCCCTTTTCAAGAAAAAGTGTTGAATTTTGAATCGAATCATTTTTTCTCTTTGCTATGTCAATCGCTTGGCGGCTGATACCGTTCAAAGATCGAATCATTAAAAGCTGTATTTGACCAACAAGGAGAAAATCAAAACAAATCATGTGATCAGAGATGTTTCGCTACACAGAGCAGCTCTGAAAAGCAAGGGATTGAATGTGACGGTACAATGGATGCCTACCTGCATAAATGTGTACCATATGCCAAACCAAATACAAATATGTTAATACGGAATGCTCTCATGATTTTTCGAGGACGCGTTTTACGCTACCCTGTACCTGGAAAAGGTACACTGTCAAAGTGACAGTGTACTTTGATGAAATTTTGCTAAAACTGGCATTGCTGGAGCTAGAGACATTTTAAAAAATTGTATCCATAGAAACTATTTATTATTTTTGAAAAAGCTAAGAAAATATCAGTTATATTTTTTGAAATGTGCTTGCATCTGTTTAAAAGGACCGAATAATAGTATTCATAAAGTTTGTTCTCTCAGATGTAAGTTACAATAGAACTGAAAAAATCTATTTGTTTTTACTAACGGATTAACGTTTCAGTTTCAACTCAATCAAAAATTTTCCAATAGATGTTTTTATGCGATTTGAGCTTGGAGGAACACACAAAAACACGAATATTATACATCCTGTTATCAACAAAAGTGCAATAGGTTCGTGCCACGGATGCTTAAAAATATCGAAAGGGGGACAATACGATACAAAATTTTATACTTTGGTTTGCCATATTTGCAGAGAATCAACTAAGCCTCACTTTGTGCTCCTCTGTTTTTTTTATAGGCCTCGTTACATGACTTCAGAAGAAAGCCTTTCAAGCATTCATTGTCGCCTGTTCCAGCACAGCGACCTTCGCACAAATAAGGAAAAATTTCGGTTTGCATTATAAACTGCGTAAATAAAGGGTATCCTGGGATTCTCCAAGTCGAGGAGCAGACAAGCAGTGTGCCAAGGAACAGAAAAAATCAAGCAAAATTTTTGAAAACAGAGAGGCATTGGAGTTGGAATCTCCACTGTTGGGAATCTGTGATGACATCATCACAGTTCCTCGATGGCGGAGTAATTAACGCACCCAACTAGAGACTGGGAAATCTCTCGATTCAAATCATTTGAATTTTCACCGTTTCCGGTTTATTCTTTCTGTTTCCCAATGGACACATTCCGAAAAACCTTGAACAATCTGTGTTACGTTATTCTAATCACCACTAACACTTTCGACATTTTTCAATTAGTCGATTTTAGTATCTCATTTGTAGTCTCATTGCCACAATTATTTAGGTTTGATCTACTGTAGGATTATAATTTAAAAATTTAGATGCAAAAATAGATTAAATTAAAATAACGTAAGTGTTACAGCAGTATCAAAACGAAACTATAATATGACGAAATTGTATTTATGCACTGCTGTTGTGTCAGTTGCTTGTTCGTTATTATTTCGAACGAGCATTTTTCAACAGCATTACCGAATAATGAAACGAAAGTATGTTAATATCGATCATGAATCGACCAAAGGGCCGTAGTCGCAATGATATTATGTCCATTAAGAAGCTTAGAATGCGGGAAAGTGATAATATCAGTTTGTTTACTTTTGTTACACACAGAAAAAAAATATTGGTAAAAGTAAAAGTGTTCCGCTCTTAGCAAAAAACAACCAACGCCAACTATTAGGTTGAAAGTAAAACTTTTAAATTAATCAAGAATAAGAATCAAAGTAAAAGTTTTCCTTTTAAGCAAATGAAGAATAGTACTCAAAACAAGTTTTATTTTTAAACTAAGAGTATGCGTTGGTTGTTTTTTGCTAAGAGTGAACAACTCTTATTTTTACCAACATTTTTTTTCTGTGTGTAGTTACGTTGTTTTCGAAAAATATGCTTGAAATGTACAAAGTATCGTGCGCGTTGAGGTAGCATTAATGTGCAAGATATCTAACAAAAATTCAAATAATACGTAGGTTGTCATAAAAAAGACTGGTTAACCAAGACACTGCAAATAATTGTCAATAAATCCAAAAATGGAATGCATTTTTTCTGATTAAAAACTTGAAACTCTTCACATGCTGAACTATTCGACTAACTGCTAACAATGGAATGATACAATTGTAGAATTTTGCAGGTTGGTCCTGATTACGGACTATTTTCATTCCACTTTTGGCGGCACAGTTGAAGAAACATTAATCAGGTCAGGTGTAATGATTTTCCCATGGGCAGCCGGAACATGTCCACAGGAACTCCCTCCCTGAATCCATCGTCACACTATGGGTCATGTCGTAACGATATCCGATCTTTGCCAGCATGCATATTAGATGGACCATATTGGTGTCGCGCATAATAAAGCTTCGCTTCGATTCAAACTTTCATTAGCAGATCGACCCGCTATAGATGTGCATTGGTTATATATTTTCTTTGATCTCATTGTCAATTTACAGTTTTTGTCATCGATCCTGATTGCATACCGCTATCCTGAACATTCGTGTTGGACTTAGGCTCTGCCGGATTATTATTTGTCAAATAAGTATCAACACCACCTCGCCATCCGCTAATGCTACTCCCTTTAACTACAGTTAAATGGAGACAGTCACACACAACATCAACGGCACGGTACGTTTTGACGTACGGAACGTGTGAACGGATGCACGAGAAATGCAGTTAACTTCTCCTGACGAAGCGGTGGCGTGATGATGTTCTTTGTTGTTGACGGGAGCTGATGTATCGTCTGAATCGAGCTTTAGACGCCAGTCCGTGTTATTGAGCGGATATTTGTTACTCTCAATCGTCACGAAAGTTTTTTGATCCACTTTGTACGAGTGCACTATTCTGGACTTCTTAGAATTATCCATCTTATCCGTCTCGTCCGAGTGCTACTTCGCGGACACTATACAGCCAACACGACTAAAAAGATTAAAATCTAATAATTTTTCACAAGATTCCAGGTATTCACCATCCCAGCTGACATGATGTATGTAGCTGCGATGACCCTGCAGTATTTGAACCGTATTATTACCTCAGATCACTGTTCAATATACGCAAGTTAGACTCAGCACCTGTCATACAAATAAGTGCTACTTTGGGTAGTAAAGCTACCGATGTCTCCGCTGCAACTGCTATCTCATGACAGCGGCTTCTCCTTTAGCTGATTGTCCTGAAGCTGAAATTCTCCTGAAGTTATGATGAATTTCTTCTCTATTTTATTGTGCTACGTTGTAAATAAAAAATGTTACCGTTAAGATAAGTTTAAGGTAATGTTTCCTCACCTATGCCGAATCTACAAAAATTGACGACGAAAACAAACAAATGTCGAAAAAACAAATCTAAGCACGACATGCTTGGATCAGATCTATCGAAACGCGTTGCCATTTCTTATTATTTTTCAGTATTTGTTACTTGTCAAACAAAATTCATGCATAGGGTTCTTTAAATCTAGTTTTCAGTGAGTCAAAAAATGATGACCCTTTTGTACGGGACCTTGGCGTATTTAATTTGTATTTGGCCAAACATTGCATCAAACATTGAAAAAACCAACGTTCAACAATAGATTGAACATTGTCTGGTATAATATCGAACATAACCAGTGTCGTTTTTCCGACCACACAAACAACGAGTCGTTAAGAACAGTCACCATACCAAAATGGACTATCCATAAATTACGTTGCATTTTTTGAGTGATTTTTAACACCCCCCTCCCCATCGTAGCATTTTGTCACAAACCTCTAAATAAACCCCCCCCCCCCACCCTCTGATAATTACGTTGTTTGACGGTAACCCTCCCTCCCTTGTCCCGTGAAAGTTTTTAAAAAATAAAAACGATGTTAATTAGTTGAAACGGGCAATATTTTTGTGACATCAGGTCAAACCCTATTCCCCTTTAAAAAGCTACGTAGCATGACATAACCTCCTACCCCCGTCAAATAAAAATATGTTTTTGTATTTGCCCCTGTCGACACATATCACAACAACAACACCAACACTCCTCCTCCCCCATATAATGCTACGTCCTTTATGGATGGTCCCTCATGTCGCAGTTCGCTAATGTTTGACTCATTGTTCAGTGTTCATAAAAGGTAAATTGCCAGGCTTACAAAAGATTTACTTTTTCTCAGATGGATCAGGAAGCCAATACAAAAATAAAATGACGGTATTTAACTAAAAAAATGCCTCGCGAAAAATAAAACGAATTCAGCTTTTTACGTACCATAATGGTGGTCTAAATTGTTCAGTTCGTAATACGTTTAATTGCTCTTTTTTGACAATAATCGTTCACGCCAGCTTGACAGCAACGCCCAGTTGAAGATGTCGGGCGTTCATTGAATAAACATCCAACGCATTGGACTAACGTAGGATGACTTAATCAAATACAATTTGACTTAATCTAACTGGGCGGTTGACGTAAACGATTATTGTCAAAAAAGGCCCATTACACGTATTACGAACTGAAGATAGATTGAAGTAGGCGAGCTCTCGTCTAGAGTAGAACGCTTTTTTCGCTGTCAGTTTTCTGCAGTGCATTTTAATTTAAAAAAAAACAGTTTGCCGTAATTCTGATAGTGAATTATCAGTGAACCATTAGACGCTACGTTCCCGGGAGGAATGTTACCCACCTGATGCCAACAAGAGACTATTAGCTGCTGTGTTTGATCTGCCGGCTTGTGGGACTGCTTCTGCGTGCTGGTGTGAAGCCCAGACGGCAGTTCGGAAGTCCCTCGTCGACTGTTAGGAGACGCACGTGTAGCGGCATTCTGCCAGAAGTCGTGAAGGCACCGCGGAGTTCCCGGTGAGATTTTTCCATGTTGTTTTGATTATATTGACTTCCAATAATGTATATACATTCGATTCGCCTTTTGTTATCTCCGTCATCTATGAAAACTATTTCGGTTCCGACGTATTATACCCTTTTATCATATAAATTACAATAAATAGGTTTATCTGGCAACGCTGAATGTCATACTCCTAACAATCAGCTGACTATTTCTGAATACATCCCTGAGTTGTACTAAAATATGTCTGTCATTCATCCTTTGTTTTTTAAATCATCAATGCCATCGAAATGGCACTGTTCCGGGCTAAAATCTTGCAAATCGGCGACATTACAGGCAGTTTTCAAAATACACTGCGTCTATTTAGCATTACATCGGTAAAACAGCTCAAAGAAAGTGAGTACTCTTGTATGATCACAGTTGTTCACTTATGATAATCAATTCCTTGCAGTCAAGGAAGTTACCCAGAACGACTCGCTGGTGGTTAGCGCGGATTATGTTCCCTCACCAAGAGCCGGACAGTTGATCGCACAGGCAGCGGAGGCTGCGCGTAATGGGCAACGTTTCTGTCCTCAGTGTACTCTGGGGCTCGATATCAAACATACAGATGTACTGATCCTAAGCCAGTACTTGCGGAGCGATGGATGTTTACTACCACGCCGGGTAACAGGATTATGTAAGCGTCAACAACGTCGAATAAGCTACCTAGTTATTATGGCACAGAAGGCGGGGTTAATGCCAAATATTAATCCCTCGTGGAGTAAAAAAGATCCAAAACAGCGATATCAATGGAAGAAATATAACAAGTATTTCGATGAGAGTACTATTAAAATAAAATGAACAAAGCGAAATATATTGTAGTGATTGAACAAAATAAACCATACTAGTCTATTTTTGGAAAGATTTAACGAAGTTTCTAACCCTGTGGGTTTTGGAATCTATCAAGGCTTGTTCAAGCACCTGAATCAGATGAACCAGACTCGTTGGGTCAGTCTGTAGCAAAATTTCCTTCCGTGTGTTCTGCTTATTGGTTGGTGAGCTATCGTTCTGTTCAAGCTTTTCCTTGTGCTCATTAACGACCTCACTGTCCAGGTGCAGTTTCATCGTAATCACTGGTGTGGCCTGTTTGTGCAGCGCTCGTGAAGCAACCTTAGCTTCTAATCGCCATTCCAGTTCGCGAAAATGTAGCTCGCCGTCGGCAGAGTTCTTCAAAATGTTCTCCACCAGACTCCGCTTGCTGCTGACGAACTGCCAGAGGATTGCAATCTGTCCATCGGTAAAATCGATCGATTTTAGCGTCTGAAAATCGCTCTCGCTGCTGTGCAGCTTAGTGCTATCGATTAGCAGACAGACCAGCGCTTCCACACAGGATTTCACCGTGTCGAAGGTTGTTTCCAGTTTTTCTGCGTAATTGAAAATGTTTTCTTTTAATCAAATTTATAGACGGATAATTTACTCACTTGCGGCTATGGTGCACTTTTTCTCATTGATACCACTGCTGATATATTCGATGGCTAATTTGCAAAATTCTACGAGGACTGTAAAGAAGCTTTAGTTAGTGTATTAATTATGTGAATTAATACTGTATCAAGGCTACCTTGTTCAGGTTGATCGAGCACAAATTTTAAATGTTTATCCTGTTCCTGTTTTACCAGCTGAGCCATTGTGTATCCTCCTGTTTATCCTATAAAAACCATTAAATTCAAGCAAAACAGAATTTGTATGGTTGTAGTGTGTGTAGAGGCGGAAAAATATTGATAATAAATCAAATATTGATGATATAGAATTCAAGTGTGATTGACGTATTGAAGTGGGCTTGTCAATATTTCCATTAACAAAATTCCTGCCTCGCGTCCGCCTAATGGTACTTTTTTATATCGACGAAAAATAAGCTACAAGATCTTGTGAAAGTTCGTGTTTCTCAGTTTGAACAAACGGAGTTTGTATTTTTTTGTTTCTATTGCATAAAAGATCTTTAGAAAATAAGAGTGACATCGAATGCCTAATATACAAAATTCAATTACATAATTATTGTAGTGTATTTTTTTAGCATATTTTAATATTCTAAGCCGTAAAAATATTTCTAAATTTTATAAATCAAAAGATTAATTACGAGTATGCGTAAAAAGTTTAGATTTATTGTAATTTACGCAATATCGAATATTCAAATATTTTTGGGACACCAACAAAATATCAGTACTCTACTAGGTGGATTGATCTCGAGATTGATCTAGCAGTGTTCTAAAAACACCCGCGCACATGCACATATCATGTGACAAGACAAGCGAATAGGTAAACAATCGAAGCATGCTCCAACATCTGTCAAAGCGACTACCCGTTTTCGTGAGCGGAACCAAATACTGCATCTTTAGTTTTCCTCGCCAGTCACGGTCATCATTTACCGTAAGTGTATTCTGTAACCTGAATCGATTAAGCATGAGTACCGACGCAGTTCAAGACTTCTCAAAGCGTTTTAAAGAAAGCAACGAGTTGGTGATAGGAACCCACGATGGAATATTTCACTGTGACGAATTGCTAGCTTGTTTTATGCTGCAGCAACTTCCACGGTACGCCAATGCCAGCATTGTAAGAACTAGAGATTCAAAACTGCTGGATCAGTGCGATATAGTAGTGGATGTTGGAGCGGTATTCGATCGAGAGAAGAATCGATTTGACCATCATCAAAAGAGCTTCAATGAGACGATAAATTCTTTGCAACCCGAGGCGAAAGTAAAACGGGAAATTCGGTAAGACCCTTGCAAATTTTACATTTTCTGTTCGGATGTTTCATAAAACGCTTCACTTTCAACAGGTTAAGCTCCGCTGGATTGATCTATAACTATTTTGGAGAGGATGTGATCCGAGAGGTTCTTTCACAGAATTCCATCAAAAATCCGTCTGAAGATATGATCCGTGGAGTCTATCGAAAAGTTTACGACCATTTCATAGCCGAAGTAGACGCTATCGATAATGGTGTTCCAATGTTCGATGGAGAACCGAAATATACAATCAATACTCATTTGAGCGCTCGAGTCGGTAGTTTTAACCCAGCCTGGAATGAAAAAGTAGCTGACACAGATTTAACCAAGCGTTTCGAAAAGGCAAAGACGTATGTCGGACAAGAATTTATCGATAAGGTGCATTACTACGCGATTCGCTGGTGGCCAGCCAGAGAGTTAGTCGAGAATGCTGTCAATAAACGATTGGACGTTCACAACTCTGGGGCGATTTTGGAATTGGAACATTTCTGTCCATGGAAGGAACATCTTTATGAGTTGGAGGAAGACTATGGCATTACGGGTCTTTCGAAGTACGTCATCTACTACAACAAAGAAAACGACTGGCGTATTATATGTGTGCCTTTGCAATCGGCTAGCTTTGTTTGTAGAAAGTTTTTGGCGGCTCCCTGGCGTGGACAGAGAGACGACGAGCTTGAAACGATTTCCGGAATTGAAGGAGCTACATTCTGCCATCAAACGGGTTTTATTGGTGGAAATAGAACGCGACAAGGGGCACTCCAAATGGCGGTCGCTAGTTTAGAAGCTACCGAAGACTGAACGTTTTTTGCATAATAAAATATCGGACCATCGGATACATTCTAGCGAAGCCCAACTAATCGAGTTACTTTAATGGACTACCAACCTTTTATCCGAAATATTGTAGAAAAAATTACTCATCGTCATCCTCATCATCATCGTTCGATTTTCGCTTACCTTTCATTTCTCGCGATTCATTATCCTCTCGTGGTTCATAGCTGTGCAAGGGCAGTGTTTCAATCCATTCCACCATTGAGTTTGTCTGCAGTTCCGTCTCCACGATGGTGGAAGCAATGTGCTTCCGAAAGAATTCCTGAATCAGATCATCTTCCTTCTGAAAATCCAGCACTTCGTGGCACCCATCTTGTCCGTAGCGAGCATTGTATTTTTCATAGTGAATCCGGCTTAACACTAGCCCAAGCCCTGGAGCCGTGGGAACACCATAACGTACTTCGTCAAATGCTTTGATAATCGTCTCGGCGGGAGTTACTCCACGCACTACAGCCAGCGTTAAACCGACCATTTTTCGGATCTGATGAAGCATAAAACTTTGGCCTTTGATTTTAATGGTAGCAAATTCAACAGTGGAACCTTCTGGCACAAAAGGTGTGTCGCACTCAAAGGACATAATGAATCGCTTCGCCGAAGGATCGATAAATTCTTTTCGACTTGTAAAGTTGTGAAAATTCTTGGTTCCCTCGAAGAGCTTCAAAGTATCGTTAACTTTTTTAAGGCGCTCCTCCGGGAGCCTATAATTTGAAATATCTACCGTCTCACCGTGCAAGGCAAAAGCCACCGTTGGTAAAGTATAAGTGTATGTCCGGGCATCGCAGTTAGATTTTGAATTAAATCCCTTCGTCACACGTTTGATTGCGAAAACCCGAATTTGTGCAGGCAAATCCTCATTCAACGCATCAATATTCAAATTCTCCGGCAATTTGATAGATACCACTTGCGTTGCCGCCGAGACACCCTTGTCGGTGCGAGCAGCTCGCTGAAACTGAACCTGCTGCGGTTGCTTAAAGGCTTCGTCACTAATCCAACCGTGCTTCAGCATTGCCGCAAGTAGGTCTTCCTCGATTGTTTTTGTACCAGGATTCCGTTGCATTCCAAGATAATCCACACCTGAATAGCCCATTAGAATGATACATTTCCGCTTTTTCACCCGCGAGGCAGGGTCGAAATCTTTGACCGCCTCCGGATCGGATGGAGGATCCTCCCATTTGCGTTTTTTGACAATCCCATTGTAACGGGGCTTCTGTGCGTCGTATCCTTGCCGTTTTTGACGATATCGTTCCTCGCCACGGTTCTTATTTTCGGCGATTTTCTGTTCTACTGCTTCGGCCATTTGGTTGAGAAAACTTAAAGCTCGTGGCCGGGACACCGTGTAATACGGGTAAGTATGCACCTTCAATAGAACGTTACCAGCAGTATAATTCGCGCAGACTGCGATACGACGGAACAATGTTAGCATCTGCAATCAAGCAACAGCGGCAATTTCCTACTTTTGAGATACTAAAAGTGACGAAACGTAAAAGTTCTCCAATTAAAATTTAATTTATTTTCGGGATACGTGAGGTGATAACAAACAAGCGCAGTACATGCACGCGGAAAGTGACAGTTTTTTATTTACGAAATTATTGTACTAAACTCAATACTCTAAATTGAAAAGGTGAAACTGTATACACCGTATGCACTGATAAAATAAAATACCCATTAATGCGTAGACAACTACTCCTTTTCATTATTGTGTCGCCAGCACTAAATTAAAGTTCGGAAGACTGACTTCCGACCTCCGCACTTCCGACCTATGTGTCAATCGTGATTTTGACATTTTGTGTCAAAACATTAACTTTGTTATCATTTATAAAACCAGATTTTAAATATTTTGTTAAAGTTTCTACGCGATTTGAAGGATTTAATGCGATAATCTCAACAGAAATGGTCAATTCTATTATTAAAACAGTACATCATCAACATGCCTCGCCTAACACCGTATATCATGCGCTCTATGGATATAAATTTCTCGGAATCCCAAGAACGAAACTTGCCCGGATCTACGGGAAATCATTAGCGACCATTGACTTATCCAGTTGCGTTGGTATTGTGCCGTTTCGACGTTTGAATTGGGAGGAAAACAAATCATTTACGCGGCGAAATGGGAGGAAAACAAACCGCTTCTGGGATTAAGGGGTGTGGCGGTAGTATAAAAATGCAAGATCTTCAGTGTGCGTATTTTAAACGTCAGATATCTCCATTGGATCATCAAATATGAACAAAACGGAGTTTATCAGCGAAAACACAGAATGCAGACGTAAAAGAAGTTCAGTACTAAAATGAGAAAATGGCTCGTTGAAGCAAGACAGAGATTCAATCTGAAGTTTTTCATAACAATTAGCGTGTCATCGATGTGCATAATCTTCCATGAGGTAGGATTGACGTGGAAGTGTATCGAGCGAAGAGCCGTGCAAATTAGGGAGGTTGAAATAACACGATTGATCCGTTGATTTGTTATCTGTGCCTTGGGATCTTAGCAACCTTGTTTTCTTGGACGAAGTTTTGATAACCGGAATATGCTACGTAAAAAGGGGTATGGCATAATTGGCCAAAAAATTCTGTATCGAGGCGAGTTCTTCAGGAAGCCACGGGTATCTTTTTTGTGTTTCCTTGATGTAGGTGGAATGTTAGATAGCTTCTGGACTGAGGGTACTTTTAACATATCCTTCGAGTGCTGGCGGAAATTTGTACTGAAAAACAAAGAGGTGCAAAAGTATCTAGGTTTACATTCTATTTGGATTCTCGACGGAGCAAGAATCCATTGTGATGCAAATATTATACGCTATCTTCGTTCGATTGGCATAATTCCGATTTTTTTTTACCACTGTGCTGTCCATTCTTCAATTCGATTGAAGTTATATTTGGTCTCATTAAACGATTTTTGAAAAAACAACATCGTGAAGGTGCTTCGATATTGCCCGATGTTGTTACCCGATTTAGAATATACCCAAGCGAAAAGATTTTCGGGCATTGTGGTTATTTACCTGGTGGCGTATTTATGCCAGAAAAGGGGCCCCAACAGGATATAAGCAGTTTGGATTTCAACATTGAGACAAGATGAATCAGTATCAATTCTATTCGTTTTAATATTCTCAGCCATCCACTATTATTGTTTTGCGCAACTATCATTCCTTTATGTACGGCTTCTAATCTGCTCAATTCTGAAGATGCAACCCATCGAAAATACTTTGATAATTGCATTGGTAGAGCAGAAGAACTTTTTTTTTCGTTTAACATTTCAAATTTCTTAAAACTTGTGATGTGAAATTATTTAAAAGTTATATTTAATTAGTAGCGATCACTTTTATACTATCTTAAACTTAAATTCGCTGATATATGAGAATTGTTTTCTTATTTTGTCTAATAGCTGAGCGTTTTCATATTGAATAATGTTTGTCTTCATATTTGAGAATCCTGTTTTATTAAAAATAGATACATTTTATTTAAAAAAAACTTTGCATCCATAAACTTGACATTCCCTTTTTGCATGGATAAATTTGGTTATTCGGGCATCCAGTTTTTTTCCAATCTTTTTTAAAGAGAGGTTCCAGTTTTTTTTAAAATAAAGTTAGCAACGCTGGCTGCGAGAAATATTCAATTTTATCAAACAATTCGCGTCATCGAAGGTACGATGTCGCCATCTACAAAAGTTGTGCCTGTGGGTGATGCAAGTGTAAATAAATGGTGTTAATTTTTCGTCAGTTTTCAAATGGACCACTTTCAAATTTTCAAGAATATTGAGTTAAGTACATAAGTGAAAGGGGTTAAATAGATTTCCGCTAAACCTTTCTACTAAGCCACCAAACCTTCGTCAAAGCTTTTTCGCAGAAAATATGGAATAAGAATTTCACGTTTTAGCAGAGGTTTTCCACTAGGTTAATTGCAAATTGTGAATTTTAATACACCAACATATTGAAACGTCATTTTAATGGCGTGAGCCAATGGAGCATCCGTATAATTAAGCATAACGGATATAGTTTGTTTTTTTTGCTAGGGAAAGTGAAGAAAGGTCTAGTCTAGTCCAATCTACACATACACAGCCAATACATGTAGGGATCCTGGAAAATTGCAGACGTTCGTCCCCAATTTTTCTTGGCATTATTAATGTTTGTGGCACATATTGGATATGAATAGAGAACGTGAAGAAAGGTTCTTATAAACTAGTCGAATTTCACTGAAAGTATAACTTTTAAAGACACTCGTGGTTGGACATTCTGAACAGAAGTACGAAAATTTCGAATCAACCGAATTTTGACCGGTGTGTATTGCTCCTGATGCCAAGCGGAAACATCTGCCCAGCCAAAAACTACCTAGATTGCGTTCAACTGCTCAAATCCCACCCGTGTTTCTTTCATGCAAACTATATGCAAGTATATAGTTCTAAAATCTTGTTCCCCATTACTGAGATATTCTCTCCGTGGTTAAAGACATCCGTCTGCGTGGTTAAAAACTACAGATAATCTGCACATCAGTATATTTTTCATTTTGTTCCATGTACATTGATAGCTCCTGCCGGTATAACTATAGCCAACGAAAAATACACATATCTCCATAAAAAACTAATTGTATTGAGAGAAATTTTTACCATAAGTTGGATACATATTGCTTTTCAATCTGTAAATAAAATTTTGGGCGAAAAGGTGATTTTTCAATACTTTTTATCATTTTGAAAACTTATTTGTTTTTTGCTTCACAAAAATGCGTTATGTTGAGGACGCAAAATAAACATGTTCTACGACATTTTTTACTCATTTCTTCACCAAATTAGCTCGTTTGTTGATTTTTGTATTGATTTGTACTAACAATTTCATAAAATTATGTAAAAACCGTTGAAAACGGCACGCTTAAAATTATTCATTTTCCATCATCCATTTATTTACATGAACTTTACGCACACAAGCTGTCAAACCCAGCTTCGTAGTCGCGAATCGCGTCGGAAATGCAGCAAGCTGTCAGTTTATCAGCGACGCACAGATAATTTTTATTTAAACGCACAATACGCAGGGGTAGGCTGTGGTTGCCAAATCACATATATTTTGCGCGTACCCAACATCTCGCCTCGGTCCAGCACTTTGGACCCCGTTTTTTGGTTACTTCACCCCAAAAAGAGAATATAGGGTAAGCGGTTTCGCATGTTTCGTGTACTAGTCATTGACATATTTGTATTAGGTATTATTTATTGCTGTTTAACCGTGATTATCAGGTCCAGTCCAGCTGATGTTGGGTACGAGATACTTGCTAGCCAGCAGGCTTGTTATTTGCTCACACAATGAGCCACAAAGACCGAAATACACCGATTGAAAATAGAGCAGCACAAAAACACTGCGATGTGCAGAACGACCGCACAAAGAGACACTTGAAAGAGTAAGATCTGTGCACCAAAAGCTGCACAATTTCGTTCAAAGAGTCACCTTGAAGAGCCACTTTTTTGTGCCTCTCCTCACTGGAAAGCAGGTAAGAAGGCGAATTAAACTACAATTCAGATAAAGTTTGACCGGAAGAACGTTTTAAAAATGTTTTTTGGTTGCCTTCTCTACTTACGTGCGCGTGGGACCAAGATACACACTAAAGAGCCTCTTTATTTCTACTCTTTGTGGCGTGCAGCCATGAAGTAGAATACACGTGTGGGAGCAACACGCATCGGAGTGAAGAGGTTTATTGTGAAAGAGAAGAGCGGTGGTTCGCACGAAAAGTGCAAAGAGCGTTTGTTTTTTCCTCTTTATTTTCTCTGAGATGCATAACATCCCTGCTAGCCAGCATCTCCCTGACAATACGTCTATTTGAAAAAGCACTCGAAAAAAGTTTATATTAAATTTCAACGCTTTTTCTTGAAAAGGGCGATACTAGCAGTGACACCATTCACAGAAAATCAACAGTGAATATTTCAAGGCTTGGTTTTATTTCCTATTTAAGAACTATTGTGTTTTTTACATCCTAGATTACATGATTCAGTGATCGAAACCCAAAACTGCATAAAGTATTTGAAATTATTAAATTAAAATTTGTTTTTGCTATTTAAATCGACAAAATGATAGTATCGCCCCTTTGGCGATTGTTTACTTTTTCGGTCCCACCTATCAGCATTGAAGTATCGCCCTTATGTTTTTTTTACAATAACTACCGTATTACACCACCGATTTCGTCCGGGTTTTTTCAAGAGCGATCATTGTTACTATTTACAGCTGGTATCAGCTTGATTATCCAAAAAAAATTCGAAAAAAACAGTTTCGCCACTAAACTGCTAGCAAAATAAGTATCGCCCTTCTTGTTTGCATGGAGCGTGGAGGGCGAAACTTTAAATAAACAAACAAAAATACAGTTTCGCCCGATGTATTTTTTGCTGTAGTTTAAGAAAGCAATATCGTAGAATCCCAATTTTTAGGTTAATTTGTTGCGTTTTAAAGCCCTCATTCGCATGTATGAAAAAAGCCTTATGTTTACATTTGTAAGTATCGCCATTTTCACAAAAAAGCGTTGATTTAATTAATTTTCTATCCGGGTATTTTTTAGCACAGAATAAAAAAATTCTTACATATTGATACAAAATGGCAACACGGGTCGGTAAGCTGATGTCAGGCTGTCACCCACAGCGACTTGCATTTTGTTTGTTTACAGAGTTCGGAAGCGAAACCGGTTAATTTTTGACTTTGAATTTGAAATTAATATTGAACAAATAAACAGTAATGAGTGTTGAATTTGGTGAAATTATTGAGCCTTCAACGCGAGCATTCTGGGATGATTACGATGAAAGCGAGGATGGTGCTGCACCTTTGCTACCGTGAGTTCTGTTATGCACAAACAGCAAATACTCGGTACCTAATTGTAAGCTTGGTATATCATAACCCGAACGAAGTAGCGATCCTGGCGATGTGGATCAATACCAGTCGAAAAATCTAATATTCAAAGAAAAAAAACAGGGGACTATTGCAGTAATTATTAAAAGAATGAAGGGCCTTTGATATACTAATAGATTGGTATCATTATGCCAAATGACAGTCGCCCGGATAAAACATATCGTTGCTTATTAATCCTCGAAGAATTGAATAATGCATGTCGTTTTTTAAACTCATTTCACACTCTAGATACGAATGGGACTGGTTAAACGAGGACAACACCGAACAAAAGATCGACAACGTAAAATTGCTGCTGATTTTGGAAGGTCAAGCGATATCTAGTTTTGTTGGAACAGCTGTCTTGAAGGGCCGATCGCCAATCTGTCGGTTGAACAATGGATCCACCAGCATTTACTACAACCCCGATAAAGCTACATTGATTTGTCTGTCCGAAGAAAAGGATCTTAATAACTTTGGTCGTATAACTGAAAAACTGGTGCACTGGCTCGGATCTGCCGAGCAAGTTGCTGCTGTTTCGTTCCAACCAAGTGTAATGCACAAAGGAACCAGTTCCCGCGAGACGGAAGAAGCATGCTTTATTCAAGCAATCAATGGACAAGTTAAAACAATCCCAGAACTGGAAGCGCCAAACGTTATTACTGGAATTTCGGCAGGTGCACTCAGTTACAGAAAGTTTAAAGACCTGGAAGCATCTGCATATGTGTGCTATTTAGATTCGTCGGTTTTGGATTCGGTTTCTACCAAACCGATTCTGAGATTGCTCAACTCTCTGTCTGTTGATTGCGATCTGAGTTATCAGCTCAAGTTCGTGGATGGCTCGAACCTGTATGTGTAAATAAAGCGTAACAGTATGGTGGTTGGTTCTTAAAACATTTTTTTTTATTTTACGTTTTCCATCACAAGCTTAATTCCAATTTCAGTTTTTTTAATTATCAACAATTAAACCATGGGTACGAATCAATTATTTAGCTCTCGTCTTCCACTTATGCCTTGGAATACAGGTCTGCTCATTGTGAGCAGCGCTTGGTCTAAACAGCTAAAATAATTTAATCTCCTGTGTTCATCAATCGCACCTCAAAAGCAACCGTTCGAAAGACGTGCGTTATGGCTGGTAGATTAGTAACGATACAGTGACCACGTTATGCCATATAGATGAAGGTATTGATGTCGTCATCGTCCCGCCGCATATACTTGTGCTCTATCAGCCATTCCAACTGTTCTTTGATCATTTTCTTTGACGGTAGGAACATGTTCTTGAGAATGTCCACCAGTTCGGCCTAAAAAAACATTTCGTTAAATATTAGTGCGGCGCAATGTTATACGAAACCCACCTGAAGTGCCGCATTGCTCAGTCGTTTTCGCATCTTCATGATCTTGATGATGGCTTCTTGCGTGCGAAGTATTCGCAGCTGTACGATCGATTGATTGTCTTCCTGCTGGGACCGCTCTGTGCTCAGCTGTAAGCGACCAACCAAATTGACCTTGCCACGCCGCTGGGGTTTTCCATTTTTAATCAATGCGAACTCCTGGTTGATCCAGAATAGGGTGTTCTCGGCGAAATCTTTAGGATTCGCAACAACTGGATCGTGCAGCAGCAATTGACGCTTGAGTTTCGGGAATGCCACTAACGACCAGAGAGTCCTCCGAAGCTCTGGGTCCGGTAGTTCTGTCGCTAGGCGAAGATTTTCATACGAAACCTTCTCGTTGGGACGCTGGTTCCAGGCGAAAAGGACAGCCATCTGGAATGTAGTTACGTCCAGATCGAACCGGCCCGAGTTGTTGGCGAAAGTTATCGTTCCGTTGCTCATATGATGGTACCACAGCAGCTTACGGCCAGAATGTTTCTTCTTGTAGAAATCCTCCACCTCGGGGATGTAGTCTTCGAGCTCGAGCGGTAAGCTAACTGACACGCGTTCGGATCCCCGTGCCCAGGCTCCGGCGTTGAGGATCTTAATGTTGATGGCATCGTGGCGGGTGGTCTGAGCCCGAAACTGAGTATTCAGATCTTCACTAACCTGGGAATGAGGGCATGAATGGGTTATTGGTCAGCTTGACGGTAATAAAACCAACCGTTTACCTTAATATCTTGGAACATTCGAGCTAGCTTGTTGACGTAGTCGGCGGGCATACCGACCTCTCGGAGCCATTCGACCATGTCTTCTTCTTTTTCGCTATCAGCACTAGAATCTAAAATCAATCTGAAAAATGGTTTTTAATGCAAAACTTTGCTTCATCAGGTGTATTTAATGATCTAAATATATTAAATTCCAGATATTTTTTGTTATCGTCAAATAAAATTGAAAATGTTTACGACATGAAGAACATGTCCAACTTTTTTCGCTTTTGTTGAGGCTTGTCCTGTTTTAGTATCATTGTAATACTTGTATGAATACAAAATTTATGGCTGGCATACAGACCTTCGACCACGAGAGATTGACCGAAATAATAAATTGTCGTAGCATGCTAGTAGTCTAGTCGGCCAATCATTCGTTTCTCTACACTATTCGGCGATTCAATGAAATACAGATTGCCAAAAAATTGGAAAGAGCAGCTCATATTTCAAATAAGGCAAAATAAATTATTCGTGTTCCACATTTGATCAAAAGCAGGAATATAATAATGAGCAAAGCGCTTTTAGGACTGATGAGGGATGCGGAGAAAACTTTTTTTTTTAAAAGGTCTTATATGTTTAGGGACATACCCCAAGCAACTATTTTAAACATATTCTGAATTCTACATGTGCTGATCGCATAAAATCGCAGATAATGAAGGACACACCCCATCAGACATGACACAGACATGATCGTGGATGGCAGGTTGTCCCCTGACCTTGCAAATAACCCCATGGCATTGCATAAAGCAGTACCCACTCAAGTCAGCTCGGTGAATTCTCGGTGAGCTATTCGACCCAGACAACAAAATGAAAGTTGTCGCAAATAACCTCGAGCAGACAATAAGATTGCTTGCTGCAAGCGTCTGACGCAGCAATATCTTATATAGGCAGTTAAAATCCATGGTGTAGTCAGCGAGACGGTTGGGCCTGCTTCAAAAACCTCTCACTTGAATAGATGAACAGATGAGCTGTGTGAACTGTTTGGATTTAATGGTAACTGACGCCAATTTGGTGTTAGTTGATACACCGTCTAACTGGTAGCAAGTTGGCGTTGTGCTTTCTTCGCACGTTTTCTTTGCTCAAGAGTTTTCCGCAGCTATCTCTGAGCCTCATTTGATCCATGAAATGGATTCTTTGAATGAAACATTTGAGCCATTTAGCTGTCGACTCTTCTTTTGCTTTTGGGCTTTATCTATTACGTCGCCTTTTAGTTTTTGAGCTGTTTCGCTTCTTTTTCCGTGAATCATTCAGCTCCCAGTCTTATTACGATCTACTCAGATAGTTCTTGGCGGTGAAATCACTGTATTCTGACTGAGAGTTCCCCAAAGGAGCAATTTCTCCTAATACCAATACCCGCTTACTTGAGCTGTTTAGTTACCAGTTTTATCGAGATCTTCTCGGATCAGCTATGAAATTTCTTTCGGTACCGAGGTATATTTCGTGAGCCAATTCGCTTCCACCTAATTAGAAGCTACCTTACTGTGAATTCTTCGGCGGTGAACTTATCCCGATACCGATGCTTGATGTCGTGAGCCATTTAGTCCCGATCTAGTCCCCGGCAGATATCCTAGCCTACTCAACGGACCAGCCTTTAGGTGACGAGGTCTGTCCAGCGATTTCGGGTGGAGCATAACTTCCGGTTCACTGGCACATCAACGACTCGTACTTACTTACCGTTCAGGCCTTGTGGTCTCTTGCTGTATGCAGAAGCCGTCTCCACTCCACTCGGTCCATTGCCTCTTGTCGCCAGCCTCGCAGTCTGCGAAAGGTCTTATCGGGTCGATCCACCGTGCTCGCTGTGCGCCCCGTTTTCTTGTTCCTGTAGAACCATCTTCACCGGGTCGTCGTCTGACATTTCTATGACGTGTGCAGCCCACCGCAAACGTCCTATATTTGCGGTATGCTCGATGGATGGTTCTTCCAGCAGCGGATACAACTCATGGCTTATTCGCCTGCGCCACGTTCCGTCTTTCATCTGCACGTCACCATAGATGGTACGCAACACCTTTCGAAAACTCCAAGGGCGCGTTGCTCCTCCACGAGCATAGTCCAGGTATTGTGGCCGTAGAGGACCACCGGTCTAATCAGCGTCTTGTAGATAATCAACTTTTGTTCGATCAGAGCGTTCTCCAGAGTCCAAAGTAGGCACGATTTCCCGGCAATATCCGTCTCTGAATTTCTCTGCTGATATCATTGTCGGCGGTTACCAGTGAGCGCAAATACACAAATTCGTCGACCATCTCGATTTCGTCACCGTCAATCCGAATTCGGAGTGGGAGGTTCATATTGTCGTCTCTAGAACCTCTTCGTCTCTTCGAAACGTTGATGGCAAGTCCAATCCTGCTGGCTTCAGTTTTCAGTCTGATGTACGTGTCCGACATCGCCATTATTTCAATGTGGTCGGCGAAGCCAAGAAGCTGGACGGACTTTCTGAAGATCGTGCCACTCGTGTCTATCCACGCTTTCCTTATTACACCTACTAACGCAACGTTGAACAGCAGGCACGATAGACCATCACCTTGCCGTAACCCTCTTCGAGATTCAAAGGGACTCGAGAGTGTCCCTGATACTCGAACAACGCACATCACATCGTCACTTTGACTAATCGTGTTATCTTATCCGGAAAACCGTACTCGTGCATTATCTGCCATAACTGATCTCGATCGATTGTGTCATATGCCGATTTGAAATCGATGAACAAATGATGTGTGGGCACACTGTATTCGCGGCACTTCTGCAGAACCTGCCGAATCGCGAATATTGGGTCCGTTGTGGCTCGGGAACCCATGAATCCAGCTTGGTAGTGCCTCACAAACTCCCTTGCAAATGGTGACAATCGGCGGCAAAGTATTTGAGAGAGGACCTTGTAGGCGGTGCTAAGTAGTGTGATCGCGCGGTAGTTGCAGCAATCCAACTTGTCACCCTTTTTATAGATTGGGCAAACGACACCCTCCATCCTCCGGAAGAATCTCTTCCTCCCAAATTTTGGCGATTAGCCCAGTGCAGTGCTCTAGCCACCACCGTATTTTAATAGCTCGCTGGGTAGTTGATCTACACCGGCAGCTTTGTTGTTTTTCAGCCGACCGATCTCCTCCTTGACTTCTTAGAGATCAGGAACCGGTAGCCTATCGTCTTCTGCGCGTGCTCCAAGATCCATTGCCATAGCGCCTCCATACTCTGCTGCTTCATCGTTGAGGTTATTGTACTGTTGAACGACTCGCTGCTGGCTTTTCAACGTGATCTGCTCCAACTAGTCCGCGGCGATGAATCTAGCCTACTCACGAGGTACCCGGTAGGGTGTCGAGGTAGGTACGGCGATTCCGGTAGAGCATAGCGTCTGGTTCGCTGGCACCCCGATGACCGAACCCAGTGCTGTGTCGAGTACTATTAACTGCTCCCCGGCGGTGGATCAAGTCTACTTTGAAGTAGAGTTTCCCGGCGGCGGAGTTTATCCTGACCCCCCTTCTCCCCCTTACGGATCTTATTGTATAGTCTACGCAATCTGGGGATCAGATATTTTGATCTAAGCTCGGTCACGACGATCTCATGGTTGAGGTGGTGATATCGATCGTGTACCGAGCGTACGATAAGTGTAGTGACATGGTAGTCTATTGGAAGTGTTAGTTGCGTGTCTCAGTTTTACATGCCTCGTAGGTCCGTCCATTCGTGCTCGCGCATCCATATAAACAACGAACCGTGGAACCATCTACTGGACGGCGAACGATCTGACAATTTTTGCCACTTAATATTTTCGTCTGTCACATTCATCTGCGTTGATAAGTGCCATTCTCTAGAATTTCTCCCACATGAAACGCGATGAACTGGCTAGAGCGACAGTGATCCGAATTTGACCAGCAGAGTACGTTTCTTGAGTGCAACGAATGAACCCTCGTTTGCAGCCACGAATGCACACTCAACTACTCCTTACTCTTCATATCGAAAATAGCCGCAAATCCATTTTCTCTCGCGTCCACGAAGCTATGGAGTTGCAGCTTGTTTAATTGGATTGATGAAGTTTCGATATGATAGCACCTCGGCCTAGAGACAGTCCACCTCTATCAAAACGACAAGCCACGTATGCCATTTCACGAATTGCTCTTCAGCTATTGGCTAATCTCATACCGTGTCTGCACGCTGTATCTCCTGTAGATGAACTTTTCAATACATTAGTACGTTGGCAAGAAAAGCAACCGGATCGAAGATGGACATCAGGACTCGCAAGACTTCCCGTTTCATATAGGAATATTTTGACCAGATAACAATTCCATATTTGGTCTCTTGGGTAATTTGAAGGTAACGGTACCACCTCCATAGTCTAAGAATCTTTTCGATTGCCATTTGGGGATTTATGTTCCCAAGCATTAATCCTGAAACTAAAACAGGATTGCAAAAGGCCGTGGGTTGTGTCATAGAGTAACCGTAAACATTGTGCGCGGTTGAGGTTAGGTTCGCAACGGGACTGTTCCACCGAAATACCACATGTAGGGAGGCCGAACCAGCTAATTAACGCATTGCTGCAGAAAATTCGTCAAGTTTCAGCGCCGAAGCAGGATAGACTCGACACGCTAATAGTATGGCGGTGCAGAATCTCAGCGTCTCTTTGGAAGCTGTAAGAAATGGAGCGCATCTCAACAACCCGATGCTTTTGTTCGAGTTAGTAAAGAAGCTTCCAGCGCACATGAAGCTGGACTAGTTTCTATACAAACAACGGAGAAGTAAACATTCGTTCATTAGCCCAGTACATGCAGGAATTGGTACGAGCGACCTCTGACGTTACGTTACAGCATGATCCAAGCCAACAGCAGCGGTTGACGAAGGGGAGGTATAGCAAGGATAAGAACTTCTGCGGAGCTCACGTGATTGAGGATTCACTACTAGCGGAACCAGCCGAGAAAACAGTGCTGTTTCGTTTGCAAGGACTCGCAGCATCGAGTGAAAGTTTGAGGCTCGTAACGAAACCATCGGCGACCGCTAGAAGTTAATCCAATAACTCAGTTTGTGTCGAATTTGTCTTGGGGCACATGGAATATTCGCAAACAATGCGACATAGGCGGTTGTCAACGACGCTATCATCCGATGCTGCATTCAAAGTAGGACCAGAGTGATAATAAACTGTTCATTGTCGACGACAAGCAAGAAAAAAAGGAGCAGCAAGCCGATTGGAATCAATCAGACGGAGAAGAGCGTGACCAAACAAGAACCGGTTCAAAGTTGCTACCAATCATCATTTCACTGGGAAGACGACGCTGATTCGAATCATTCCTGCGACGCTGTTCGGGAATAATCGTTGCGTGTCTGTATATGCCTTATTGGACGACGGATAAAACCCTGGTCGATGAAGAAGTGGTGAAGCAACTAGGTGTTGCTGAAAAAACACTACCATTGTGTCTTCAGTGGACGGCGAATGTCAGGGGCATCCAGACATTCTTTGTTGGACGTGCGCACCGTTATCAAACTGGACTTACCACGACAGTCATTGCGGTAGGCGTAGCGCGTAGAAGCGATTCCGTACCGGAAGGACCTACCGGTCGATGTTTACGATCAAGCGGTACCTCGTATCCTCGTCGGAAGCGGTAGCGCCCACGTTACGTCGACACTCAAGCTTGTAACCCGTCAGGGTAACAATTTAGCACTGGGTGGAAATATACCATTTTTTGAGTATACACTTCGTAGAGTGTATTTGTTGACATATAAAATTATGCTCACCGCTGTTCGGTACCGTTTAATTTTTCTTGCAAATTTTGTTCATTCTCGCGTTTGTAAACGGTTTTGTTTGTGCAGATAGGTGTAATAATTTTTCTTTGCCATTTGTGAATAAGTAACACAGGGTTAGATAGGCCACAATTCTCCCTTGCTGTCGAAGTGTACTGAATTCGTGAAACGATGGGTGTCAGCGACGGCAGTGGTGGAAGGTGGCCGGTTTATTTACATCGTGCGAGTTTCGGACGCGTGTGTGCGGAAGCAAATTCCGTTAAAGTACCGGTCGTGGTTCGAGAACTCTGGTCTGGTGTCGGGTCGCCGATCAGGGAAGCTGATCGTAAAGGAGCCACTCGCTTTCCCGGCTAACCATAAAGGACCCAGAAGACGCCAAGTCGCTCTCGCAGTGGAGGATCAGCCAAACCAGCCTTGCTCTACTCCACTGCTAATCGTCAAGGAGAGCAAAGCAGGTTGGACAGCGGATCCACCTGAGGTAAGTCACTGCGGTGTTTCCCTGTGCCATTCACGTGGAGTAAGTGGTCCCGGCGATTATTCGCCCGGTCGCTAAGGAGGTTCCTGCAAAAGAGTCTTGCTCACCTCCCTAGCTAATCATTAAGAATAGTTTTCGGAGCAGCCAGCAGTAGTTTCGGGACAACTCGACCGTTGTTGTCCCGGCCGGTCGGACGAGACCATCCGCCTTTCCACCCGCAGCAGCAGCAGTGAAGTGGAGAATTAACTACAGTGCTGCGCTGCTGATTTTTTTTGTTTGTATTCCATTAGTATGTTGTGTCACGAAAATCCGAAATTCCGGTAGAAGCATCTAGGCCACCCTGAAAAGAATGGTCCGCCGGGTTATCAGATCCCGAGTAGTGAGCAAACCCCTACTTACAAGCTACACGATGGCCAGCCGGGAGAACCGATTGCAGCTAACTTACATTTTTGATGGGTGGGTCGGACAGCAATTCGAGACAGGGCTTCTCTGGAAGTATGTTTATTCCGAGTTCCGGGATTGCTACCAGATTGCAGTTCGACAACTGCAGTGCTTGGAGAGACGTTTGCAGAACGATTCATTCATCGGCAAAAGTGTGAGGAGACAGTTTTCTGAATATCACGCGAAAGGGTACATACACAAAGCGAGCCGGAAGAAGCTCGACAATTCGGATCCACGGCGTACGTGGTACTTGCCTTCAGGAGTGATAATCAAACCCAAGAAGCCTTTCAAAGTTCGTATCTTCTGCGATGCTGCGGTTAGAGTGGATAAATGGTGCTCAATGTCCTATATGGATTTCGAGAGAAGGGGGCCGTTCTGAAGGAGATGTTTTACCAGATCCAGATTGGGTGAGAAGATCGACATGTGCAGCGACTGCTTTTTCGTGATGATCCGAAACAAGCCCTCCGTGTGTATTTGATCGACGTCACTACGTTTGCTACATGTTCGCCGTATTGAGTCCAATTTGTGAAAAGTTTAAATGCAAAAGAGCATTTAAAAGAGAACCCAGCTGCAACCGATGCAATTATCCGGAAGCATTGCATGGATGACTACTTGAACAGCGCTTACGATGTTGACGAAGTGGTGTAGCTGGCACACTAAGTCAAACTGGTTCACCCTCTCGGAGGATTCCATCTGCGGAGCTGGCTTTTAAACTCCTCCGAGGTTTTCACACGGGTCGGGGAGATCGCCCCAGTCACTGAGAAGTGTCCCCAGCTGGACAAGAACAGCTCAACTGAATGTGTGCTCGATATACACTGGAAGCCGATCGGCGATGTCTTCACGGTTACAACGATGCTAGTGGTATGTGCGGAGCATCCAACGCCAGGTATTGCGAGTAGTAATGAGCCCATTCGATCCGGCAGGATTATGGTACGTTTTCCTCATCCACGGAAAGGTACTGATTTAATATTGGATCAGTGTGGAGGGTGACGACGGCATGGAATGGGATGCGTTGAACAAATTTGTATAATCATCTGGACCAGATTAGCATTTCTCAACATTCTGTGAGAGCTATCATGTCGCTGCAACTGCGTATTCACGTGAACGCTAGCGAAGAAGCTTATGCGTATGTCGCATACTTTCGGGCGGTATTTCTGGAGGGAATTTCTGTTGCGTTAGACGGTGAGTAGCTCCACGTCAGGCATACTCCATCACACGGTTGGAATTGATGACAGCGATAATTGGAGTACGCTTGATGAAGGTGTCGCCAGTTCGTTGCTACCGAGTGGGTGAGATTTTGTCCAAGCCGGAGGCGAAGCAATGGCGTTGAAAATTAATAAGAAAGAACATCGCCGATGATGCAACTAAACGGGGAAAAGGACCATGTTTGTCCTCAGGTGACCGTTGGTTCCGTGGTGACGACAATTTGCATTAGACAGAAGAACAATGGGCCGATAGTATCTGGTGCATAAGGAGGCCATCGCACCGCAACGAAGCTGACGCATTTGTATCAATTGGTAGCCCATGTTCTTCGCTACGTACAAAATCTACAGTGCATGGTGCAAAGAAATACTCGAGTAGACAGACCACTCACTCAAGAGGAATTAGCAAAGGCCGAGACACCAATGCAAGCAGTATCCAGACGAAGTGGCGACTTTGTTAGTAATACGGGGCAAGCAACACACACTGTCTCCGACTTGGACCAAGCATGTGTTAAACTGTACGCACACGAGGCGACAGGACACATGCACAAAAATATTCACCATGAATTTTGTTCTAGCTATTCCGTTGATATAGGTAGAACAAAAACCGTAGTGAATATTTTTTGTAGCGTGTATTTCGTGTGCCAACAGCTTTATTCGTTCCGGTAGCAGGAACTCTGGTGCTACCGTCACTGCGTTTAAAATGAAGTGAACTCTCCAATAATATTACCGAAAGGACCATCCAGTCTCTAGGCTGTTGGTCAAATGGTTTCTGTACGCCAATGGCGAGACTGTTGTAAACGAGATCAGGCGTTTCCTCGAACGCAGAGGAGCACCTGGGGAGATTTGCAGCAAATTTTGTGGGATCGAGCAACGAACAGGAGATGGACAAAATCAACCATCAGGCTGCCGAAACTTTTACAAACGCGAATACGAGATATTCAATCCACTTGGAGCACACCACATGGGTGGCGTTTAAGAGTGTCTTGTGCGATCGGTGAAAACCGCTCTCACTGTAATGGAGTCGAAGAAACGTTGGCATCGTTGCAAGTGGAAGCTGAGAGTGTTGTCAATTCGAGAACGCCAACATATATTCATTTAGAAACGGCGCAGCCAAGAAGCTCTGATATTGAACCACTTTCTTCTATTGAGCTCAAGCGGAGTAACACAGTCTCTGGCGGATCCTAGACAAGCCTGCAGGAATGATTGGAATCTATGTCGAACAATGGTAGATCAACTTTGGCAATGGTCACGTAGCCGATCGAGGTAGGTTTGATGATCGTAGTGCAGGAGAAGATACGCAACGTGTGGATCCGAGGACGTGTAACCTATGTCGTCGTAGGCCGTGATGGACGAGCTTGTGATGCCGTAATGCAAACCCGCTTCCACGAAGTCCAAAATCAAACTGACTTGACCATCTTTTCTTACTCTTGCTATGAGCTCTAAATTGAATTATGGCTGAATTCTCGTTTACATACGGCTCCAAAGATGACGTGGGGTAGATTTGTACCCCAGTGCAACGTTGGTATGGGCTATCACGACATCGAGCACGTTGTCTGGGTATTGTGACGCCAGGTCTTAGTTAAAGGATTCCTTTTGGGCCTGATGTAGACCATCCAATGTCCCAGTTCGTGATATGCTGGCAAATCGCGATCTCCCCTATAGGTCCGTTATATAAATTTTTTTCATAAAAACTATAAATAACCCAATTTACCCCCATTATTTTTATTTCTCATTTTTAAGCTGTCCCCTGTCCTGCCTTGTGGAACCAATCAGCACCAGAGTGCCACTATGTGATCACCGTTGCCCTTATCACGCAATTAGAAGCGAAAGCGACCCGATTCTCCGTTGGTCCGATGAATCCCATCCATCAACTCGGGTCTTGACGTCTGGGTAGCCTAAGGCTCTAAGTCATGTCGCTGATCTCCCGTTTGCCTGAAAGTGGCAAGTTTGGTGTTCTTTACCTGTCCGCATGTTCGCCTATTCTTTTGTCCTTGGTGTAACAACAGCAACACCGATGTTGAAATAAAAACAAAATTTGCATTTTGTATTCCTAGTTTTAAGATAGCTGTTATATCAAACGAATCGGACCAACGAACGATATTCGTCGGATGGATTTACAGTTCGCAAAAGCAGAGTAAAACAAACTATTTGGCAAAACCCACCGTTGAATTGTCAAACATCTTGTGAAGTGCCGAAATGGCAGGGCAACATCAGATTCGGATGTATACTAGATGCTATTTTGGCATCAGATGTATAAGCTGCAAAACTAAGACGGGATCTCTCGAACAATCACAGATTCATAGATATTGCCGATAAAAAGGCAAAGCTAAAGCATTGTTTGAGGCTACAATGAATCGCCAATAATATCAAACTTACCTTCTTGTAAGATGCGCCTTGTGGTAGCGCATGAAGACATCCTTATTGCTTACATACTTGAGCACCAGTAAGACATCCTTGAGGCGAGATTCAATTTCGTCCGACGTCAAACGCTTGCTGAATGGTGTCCGCCGCAGCAACATATCGCAATAGTTTGCCAGTAGCTCGGGACACTTGGACTCGGGTGTAGCCGACTTGATTCCCCGAGCCATCGCCGTTGCTGAAGTCGGTAGTTCCAGCTTGAAGACGGTTATATCATTAACGACTGTCTTGAATGCTTTATCCCGAGCGGTTAAGAAGCGTGGGTCATCATTAAAGGCTTCCTTCACCAGATTGCTGAATCGACGAAACAGTTCTAGCAGTCGTTCTACGTATTTTTCCGAATCTTGCGTGATGACATCGGCGGCAGCCACCATGTCGGCCAGACCAGCTTGCACTATGTGGTTTTCCAGATCTCTAAGCATAGGATCGACGCCACCGGCAACACGGTCAAGTAATCGGAACATTAGCTGAAGTCTTTCAGTTTCGCGACCCTCTATCAGAGTGGCACATTCTGCCAGCAGAGTTGGTAAATGGTCTTCAATTAGTACCGTAACACAACACTGCGCTAATGCAGTATTGCTGCCCGGCTCTAGGTACCGTTCAGCTCGAGCTTCCTCTTCCCGTAACTTCATATCAGCATACTCCATGAAACTTTTCACTCCATCGGCCTGCAGGTGCTCGCTGGCTTTTAAGCGATAGAATGCTGATGTTGCTTGCAAATAAGCGGCTTCAAAGTTTTCACGATATATCTCCAATTTGTCCTCAGTGTTTGAACAAAGATTGACATAACTCTCTCGTACGCCAATCACCAACTGTGAGTCAAATGCTTCTCCGTTCCGCTCTGCATGTACAAGCTTCATGGCCGAGTCCTGCAGTCGGTGTTTGATGTTCATAAAGATACTTTGATTCCATGAGTCCAGCATAAGCTTCCGCACGATACTGTCATCTGAGTGGTTGGATTTTTTAGACGAACTGCTACTGGAATTGTGACTGGAAGATTGACTTTTACCCTGTTAAAGTAGAATAATTTTTAAAACACATTCGACATTAATTATCGTTAATGATTAAACTAACCTGCAGTGCATTTTCCAGCTGCCAAAACGGAAGCGGTAGGTAACTGCTTTGCGTAAAAAACTTACGCCATTCGACAATATACGCTTTGAGTAAAGCTTGTTCCTCTCGCTGTGCTAGCACACGACTCTGAGCCTGTTTAATGAATGTTACAATGTCTTCTTGCAGGCAGTCATGTATTTTGCTGGGACCTTTATCATCCCAAAGACACACTAAATGTATTGCGTAGAACAAATCCTGCCACTCAGAATGCGTGACTGGTTCCTGTTTGAGAAGCTTTAGCACAATAGGTCGCATCTGGGGCCATTTCTCCTCAAACGATGGATTAGATTGTAAAAACTGAAACAAAATGCTCATATAAGTATTGTTTTCATACAACGTAATCGATTTCGCACAAAAGGGAAATATACATCTAATTAGCCAATTTAAATTGTCATCGTTCATACGCCAACGTCATTTATAGCAATGCAATAGATCCAGGACCTAAGGTCACCACAATATTTATATTTACATACCTTCGACATAGTTTTCGTTTCCTTGCTTCTTTTTATCGCTTTCTTATTGCTTCCGTTTGGTTCTTTCTTTCGCGAAAAAAGCAGTTTATTAAGCAGCTTGAAGGTTTTGTCGTCCTTACGAATGATTTTTTTTTATATTTTTTTTTCTGCTAAACTATCCGCGTTATTCGCTAGGGGACATTATAGGAAGTGGGCTTTAACGCATCCAACCAGGAATGTAACTTTTTGATAAGCACACATGAAACAGGAGGTCAGATGGTGGCGAAGTCTCCTTTGCAAATCTTGGGCAAATATATGCAGGTGCAGCCTTCGCTGACAATCCTAGCTAGACTGGAAGAACTAATCACTCAACGACGTTGGAAGTTCCTCGCATTGCAGTAATATATTACAGTTTTAACCACGAAAGGAGTTTAAAATTATTTTTATGTAAATTCACTAAAAAAATTGCCAGTTCACGATGTAATTTATGCTAGCTGGCTGTTTTGCCGGAGAGCAAACTTTTTCATAACTTTCTAAATTCAGTGACAGTAGACGACTGCTGTCACAATGTATGCACGGTAAACTTGATGTATGTAGAAAAAGATACTATAGGTACCCAAAGAACGAGATGTTAAATTCTTAAGGGGGTATACAATAATGCAATATTTCAACAACATTTTTTCTAAATTTTCCTCGAAACGCATTGAAAATTTAACGAGTGACTGTGAATCTTCGGAGACATCTCGAAAACATACGATGCACATCATAACTCCGATATCTACTGAACCAATCGTCCTGAAATTTTGCAGTTCTTCTTCCCATCGTTTCATAAGTAACTATACCACCAGTTCCCTCATAGTGTTATGTCTGTTAGTCTAAGCTTTAACTTCTTTTGCATTAGAAAAAATCAAAAACAGCATATGGCTTAATGACCCAATTATTTCATCTCTTTGTTTCGAAATGCCCATCATTCGTTAAATAAATCCAACGATCTCCATACGGTTTGTGTTCAAAATATAATAGGAGTCATTCAAAGTGCAGCCTGTGGAAGCGGTTGCCAAAATGCTACCCTCTGAGACGTCCAAAAAATTGTTTCAAAACCGTTCAACACGGGTCCAACGATGGACGTTTGTTGAACGGTTATTTGGACGTCGTCCAAAATTTAACATAACACTATGGCTTCAGTGACACAGCCAGCGTTGCCAACTTTTTTTTCAAAAAAACTGGAACTTTCTTGAAAAAAAACTGGAAAAAACTGGATACTCGAAAAAAACCTACTTAACCCTTGTAATGTTTAAGTCAACGATTCAGTTAACGTAATTTTAAGTCAATACGTATGTTACATACCTTTTACTGAAAATTTGAACCGGTTTTTTGATATTGTTGTCCAAATTAAAAAAAAATATTAAAACATTCGAATTTGATTGTAATTGTAATAGTTACGGTTGAATTTAACAATTTTAATCTACACATCCACAAAATCCTAAATTTAAGGCCACTTGCTAAACCTTTCTTACGATACCACTATAGCAACTAGCTGAGAATTCAACAAATGTTCACCAAAATATTTGATACAATGTACTGCCATGTTTACTGCCCATAAAAGCATAAAAGTCCCATTTGGATTTTTGTCAAAAATGAGTTATCTGTTGGATTTGGATTGTACTCTGTACCATCACTGAATCACAAAACACAAATAACATTATCAGGTTTGTTTAGGAAATATCGAAAAAATACCAAAACATGTTTATCCCATCCATAAGGTTCAATTAAAATGTAAATCTTGAACTTTTATGGGCAGTTTATGTTTGAGTAAAATTTATTCGAAATTGAATCAAAATGTACATTCCCGAACCGTTTTACTCACAAGTAGTATAAAAAAAGTTCAGGTTACAGTGGATTAAAATCTTATTCAGGGGCACTCTGAATCATCCCATAGCTTGCTTGAAAATTCTTTGATTCAAGTTACAATTTGTGAGAAAAAAACTAAATAAATGAATATTTAAAAAAACTGGATAAAACTGGCTCAAATTTCAAAAAACTGGAAGATTTTTTCGTTTGTCTGTGTGACTGGATGTTGTAAAAAAACTGGAAGAATCCAGTTTAAACTGGAAGGTTGGCATCGCTGGACACAGCCGATTTTAACTACACAGAAAACTTGCATTACCTTTTAGCACTACACACACTGAAAATGATCGACATGATAAAACCATATGCAATTAAGCATCACTTTCATGTGCGTTCTCATGTTAAAAAGTAAAAGAAATGATTTCCCTTTGAAGTTTACATGAAAATCAAATAAAAAGCATTTCATGTGGTGTTTCAAATTAAATTCAAACAAATTTCACGTGAATACGACATATTTATCCATTGAATATTCATTGCCATGTTATTGAGTCGTAACACTCAAAAAATAAATCACTTTGAATTTACATGAATTGTCACGTGAATAAATATTTTCCATCGTTTAACATACATTAAGTGATTCATATGAACGACATTTGATAATCCTGTAAAATTTATTTGATTCACCCGTAACCTTTAAGTGATGCAACGTTGACCGTCGTATCGTAGTCCACGTGAATTTCCTGTGTGAAAAAAATGGCTGAAACATCAGCCACTGTTTAAATTATTCCGAAATAATACTGACTAAATTATAGATAGAAACGAATTAAACTTTTTATCCGGGGAATACGTGGTGACTACTGCCATCTCCGATGGATGATGGCGACACACGGATGTCAAACATGTCGTCAGGAGTTCCCAATAAGTATTTCGTTGGATGAACGATTGTCAACCATAGGCACCGCTGAAAATATCTTCTGGCAATTCGAGTCCGTCATACATGGTAAGTTATTTCCATTATCACAGTTACTGAATCTGATTACTAATGTGTTTGTATATTTTCATTTCATATAGTGACACAAGGCGAATTGGAAATCGATCTGCCCAACCTTGCATCTCGGGGTGGAGAAATAGCTCCAGTATTGTACGGCCCAAGACGTCGTCAACAGTAAATTGATTCTTGCTCTTCAAAAACAGGACTTGTTACACAACTCTGCTTTATTCTCGAGAGTGTTTTAACACAATTCTGGGGCACACGATTCAAAATTAGGATATTCTATGTTTAGTTATCGCAATTAAGGATTCAAATAAATTAAAAGAAATTGACATTAAAAGATTTTTCTTTTTTAGAATGCAAATTTATTGAAAATACAATCTATGAACGGCTTCAAGTAATTTTCACGTTTGGTTTCATATATTTGTTACGTTTGGTTGCACATAATTACTGCGTTTGGCTTCATGTAGTTGTTATGTCAGGCTTCGTGTAATATTTACGTGAATTTCTGTTGCTAATTATCCTTAAAACACGTAACTTTTACCTGATGAATCAGATATTGAAAACGATTTTAATTTACCGGAGCATCCGATAGAACTTACGTGAAAAGTGCGGTGGATGAGATTCAGATATGTTTTCACGTAGAAGAAACGTGATTTATTTTTTGAGTGAAAGTATGAACTTTACACACACTGAGCCAAAAAATCACATACGTTTCGTGTGAAAAAACGCCTAAATTTTAAAAACGATTATGCACATCAGATTCATATGCATCAAATAAAACTTATACAATCACCGATGAATTTCAAATACAAAATGAATAACTTTCAACCGTGCCCCACATACACGTTATGTGTCTATCACATACTTCTAGCGTTATGTGTAAAACACATTATTATTACGGGAACATACAATGTGAAAAAATCAGACACATTCAACATGGCGTCAAGGCACAGCACGGCGGTGAATACATTGCTCCCGGACTTTCGATTTTTCTAATCAAATGTGAAGACGTTAGAAATACATATATATCCGCTATCTCTGCTCCAGGTTGAAGATTCCAAGGTGGTATAGAATGCATTACAAATCAATAATCAACACAGGCCAGTAAGTCCAGCCGGAAAATGTGCCAAAGTTCTGGCTGGCTCCAGTTAGTACCTGGTTCCAGTGATTGTTTTGTCACTGGAATCGGTTATTAACTAGAGCCAGTCAGAATACCGGCTCAATTTCCAGCTAAACTTTACTAGGATTATCTGCACATTTATTAAACCAAGCTATACATTACCTACCAAAGCATTTGAATACTATTATACAAGCAACTAACAATCACATGAATATCAGATAAACCCACTTCACGTAACACGATTGCTATTATACATTCAGTTAACAATCATCTGAATATCATATAAAAGGTATATAAGTTTCAAATAGAAAATATGTGGCATTCCGATGGCAAGTAACTGAACCTCACGTAAGATATATCTGTAATCAATACTGGTTTTTATAGGGCGGAAGAGATAACAGATTATGTGTGAAAATAATACATTCATGTGAAAAGTATTATGGAAAATATTTACATGTTTTTGCATATGAAATGTAAGTGATATTTTGGTTGAGTGCATAACTTTCGCATGAAAAACATGCAGTGCATTTCTAAAACAGTTGATTTCACCGATTCTTCTGACAATGAAATCTATAAGCAAAACAATGTGATATTTACGTGCAATTCATTTGGAAATTTTAGTCAATGGTATTTCTTATGATGTTGATGTGCTTTCCACACCAAGTTCGCATGAATTTCATTTGAAAACCATATTTCCCACACTCGAATGGATATTGAAGTGGCAACCGTGTGCATTTCATGTGTTTGTGGATTGAAATAATTCAACAGATTTCCACATGATGTTAACGTGTTAAGTTTATTTCAGTGCACTTAAAATCTATTACCTTTACCAGTAGGTAATTTTAATTTGCTGTCCTTATTTCACTACCGGAAAGCAAGAGAGAGGGAATGATTTTTTTACTCAAAATTAATGGAATGAGGTAGTCGGCTTTGCACGGAAAAATAAAACAACCCGCAGAATAAGTTCTTTTAACTTAAATTTAGGCAGTATTGAGTCTTGCGTCGCTTTTGCACTTATTAGTGTTGTCAAAAACAAAGAGAGAGATTCGACTTAGTCGAGGCCTTCCATGGAATAAGGTACTTTTGAGTTGTTTCAGGTATACTCAAAATTAGGTAGATTCAACTTAAATTTAGGCACATTTAACTCAAGGTTGAGTATAAAAAACCTGTCAATGAGTTGTGGTTTTTGCCGTGCTTAAAGGGAAACTACCTTTAACACGGTTTACCTAATTTTACCTTATTCCACGATATCCCAAGATTGAGTCAAAAGAACTCAACTTTTGGTAGTTTTTCGTATCCGTGTGGGGAATATCTTATTATTTTTGGGTAAATTTGAACTCCCTCACTCAAAAAATAAATCACTTTGATTTCATGTGATTATTCACATACATACAAATGTTTTCATTTTCGACATAGATTACGTGATTCATATAAATCACATGTAAAAACTATGTAGCGTCTATGTGAATAGCATATAAGTTTTAAATGACGTCAATCTTTGATAATCCAGCTTACGTGAATTTCATGTACGAAAAAATCAACCGCGTGAACCGACAACTTGCTGGGTTGGTGTTGTGTTCTTCGAAAGGTTTGTATTGTTGAATTTATTTGCATAATAGATAAATCTGATATTCCATTTACTTTAATTTCAGAGATCGATTGGAAGAATGGCCAAATTCTCGGTCCAAAGTTACGGATCAATTACTTTTTAGCGTGGTATGTGCTATGGAATGTGTTTAATGTTAAAGTTCTAGTTTAAATGCATGCCTTATAATAAATTGTAAAATAGTCAAAGAAATAAATATAAACATCTTAGTGTTTGAAAATTAAAAATACTTTTATTGTTATATATTAGTACCATGCAAATCAAACTATCTGTTTCAAAGATAAAATATATCTGGCTCATCAAATAGAAGTTACATGTTTTCTGTATACTGCGCAACGGAGATTCACGTAATAATTGCATAAACACAAACATGCATAATATGTTTGACTTCATGTAATTAATACGTGAATTTCCTTTCCCAGGTATATGAAAAACACGTAACTTTGACCTGGTGAGCTAGATAAATATTGTTTGATGAGTCAGATACTGTCTATCGGTCTATCCTACAAAATGTACGTGAAAAGTGTGGTGGATGAGATTCACATATGTTTTCATGTAAAAGCAACGTGATTTATTTTTTGAGTGCTCTCTTTCGTTTTTCCGTGGAGGAAGTACACTGAAAAAAATCCAAACGTTAATTCTATTTGCTTCAAGCCGGTTATAATTAGGCAATCCATTAGACGTTTGTTTGACAACTCAGCGGTGGGTACTGTCAACAGGTCTACTCCTGCGAACAGAAAAACTCGTCCGACAAACATCGTTCGTTAGTCCGATTCGTTTGATGTTGGATCGAATCAACGATATTGTTGGACGTCGCACCCCTCGGAGTAACGTCAGAAGAAGTAAACAAGAAATAATCAGCTGATTAGAAACGTCTCATGGATTGCCTAATTCCATATGAAGAAGAAATGCTTATCACGCGCACACATACCTTCTATGTGTCAGCTGTATAAACTATGTATGCGCACACATAAGTTATATATGCGCATTGTTATTGAATCGAGTTTTATGTGCCTTATGGTTATGAAATGTGAATGTAAGATTAATATGTCTTGTAAATACACACATTAGGTTTATGTGCCAGCAAATAGTGTCTATCTGCCTCCGCTAATTGGGTCATTAAATGAGAAAAAAATATTTTTTTTATTACATACATCGATAAAGCTGATTTTCGTGATTTCAACAATGTTTTTTTCCAACTCAGGAAACGTGAAAATAATATTGAAATTTAAAATAAAGAAATATGTTTACAGTCTGGATTTGACACTATCAGAAGTATTTGACATATCGAATTTCACGACAAATGATGCCCTGTCAGAATAAAATAATACATGTTTTGCCGGTTTTCCCGCAGGGTTATTTTTATTTGACAATGCATTTAGTTTTTTTTTATTTTGCACACAGAAAAAAAATATTGGTAAAAGTAAGAGTGTTCCGCTCTTAGCAAAAAAACAACCAACGCCAACTATTAGGTTGAAAGTAAAACTTTTAAATTAATCAAGAATAATAATCAAAGTAAAAGTTTTCCTTTTAATCAAATGAAGAAAAGTATTCAAAACAAAAGTTTTATTTTTAAACTAAGAGTATGCGTTGGTTGTTTTTTGCTAATGGCGATTTCGCTTGAACCTGAAACTGAGTCAGGTTCTAACCCCAACTGCTGTCAGTTCATACATTTTGACAGCAGTTGGGGTTAGGAACTGACTCAGTTTCGCTTCAAATGAAAACCATATAAGAGTGAAAAACTCTTATTTTTACCAACATTTTTTCTGTGTGAGTGTTGTCTTGATAGGCCAGATGTAAACAACCGCCGTTTTCCTATGTATGGTTGCCAAGTTTACATAAGATTTATTAAAAAAAAAAAACAAAAAATCGTTTTTTACGTATAACAATTTCTGCGTGAACGAAATTTTTTTTGAAATAATGTTATATCATGTATATTGGATCTAAAATTTATCGAATGGAACGGAAAACTATATATAGCTTAATGACCCAATTGCATAAATCTATGTGTAAAATCAATAGGCATAACGTTTACATTTTAGTGTAGGATGGACATATTTAATGTCGTTTTTGCTTGAAGCGAAACTGAGTCAGTTTCTAACCCCAATTGGTGTCAAAATGTATGAACTGACAGCGGTTGGGGTTAGAACCTGACTCAGTTTCAGGTTCAAGCGAAAACGCCATAAGGTTGCCTACTGCAAGGTAATGCAATTTTTCTGTGTAGGTAATACTTTTATTTTCCAGAGTTTATTTCCCCGTCCTAACCAGGGGTGCCAACCTTCCAGATTTATCTGGATTCTTCCAGATTTTCAAGCCTCGACCAGACATACAGATTTATGTTTGTCTGATCCAGATTTCGGGGAATTTGTCCAGATTTATCCAGACAATTTTAAAAATAACAAAATAAATATCAAGAACTCTTCCTTGATTCATAAGCCACTTTTTGAGGAAGTTGGAAACACAACATACGACAGTTTTTTCGCTGAAAGTCAGCAAATTTTTTACCGAATTATATCAGCCAGAAGTTCCAGCAGTCCAAGATTTTGTAAACTCTGAGATTCAAATTTAATCAATGCGCTCTATGCTGAAAAGCAAGCATTTGACATTTCCAGATTAGAAGTGCAATCACCGAATTTTGAGGAAGCCGATATATTTACTAATATACAAACATGTTTCATTAGTAAAATGTAACAAATATAGCCCATCGGTGAGGAATACACCATTTCCTAAAGAATTTAGGTCATCCAGACAATTCCAGACTTTTTGAAAAAATATTACAGATTTTTTGGAAAAACACTTGGCATCCCTGGTCCTAACACTATTCTACCATATACAAATATAATTTGTATTTGATTCGTGATATCATATAACGTTTATTTCGTAATTTCTCTCGAGGTACACGTGACTTACTCCATTTCCCTCCCGTTATCACCATCAATACAGTTAAACATTCCCTATTGGCATTTTGCTGCAAAGCTCAATTATCTGCTGCGACATCTACAGATTAATAGCGTAAACAAGATAAGGGGATGTTTGTGTGTTTTACATGTTTACGCTAAGTAATTTGATACAATTTTTTGATGTCTTTCTTTAAAAACGCATCAATCATGGTGAATAATGGGCTCAGAGGGGAAGAAAAATGTTTTGGAAGTTAATGCTAACAGTTTTTGGTAGGTACACTCAAGTTAAACATACACTGAAAAAAAATCCAAACGTTAATTCTATTTGCTTCAAACCGCTTAAAATTCATATGAAGAAGAAATGCTATTGTTATCACGCCCACACATACCTTCTATGTGTCAACTGTATAAACTATGTATGCACACACATAAGTTATATGTGCATATTATTATAGAATGTGGTTTTATGTGCCTAATAGTTATGAAATGTGAATGTAAGATTAATATTTCTTGTAAATACACACATTAGGTTTATGTGCCAGCAAATTGTGTCTATATGCATCCGTTAATTGCAAAAATCTATGTGTAAAATCAATAGGCATAACGTTTACTTTTTTTTTGAGTGTGGGTTCTCCCAGAAAGGCCGCGTGCCAAATATTGAAAATAAACGAAAAAGAGCAACTTCTCCACCCAAAAATTCAATTGATTGCAGTAACTCATTCCATGTGCATAACGCCAATGAGAAGAAAAAGGAATCGCCTCCGTCGATAACAGTGATGATTTCCGACTTTCGAACTGAGCTTTTGACGTTCCTTCCGGAAGTGGAAGCCCCTTTTCAGATTGGTCGAAAAGGAAAATGCCGAGTTATAGAGGAGGACTTGATTGCTCACAAATTTTATTCATATGATCACAAGACAAATAGACCATTTAAAGCTATCTTGAAAGGGATCCCAGTCACCAAATTTTCTGGCAGAGACCGTTCTGCCAGATTTCTGTCAGTCTTGGTTTAGCAGCCCTGTCAAATTTCTGCGAGCATCCTGTCGGGTTAGCTGGACTAGAGCGAACTCGGTTTCGCTCGCGTTCTCTGGCAAATTGTGGCAGGAACCGAATAAAACTCTGGCACAACTCGGAAATAAAGCGTGCAAAGCTCCCGGCAATTCCTACCTGGTAGAATTTTAGCACGATCCGAGCAAAACATCTGACAAAGTTGTGGCAGGAAGCTTACAGAAATCCTGGCCGTACCTTCCTAGCTGGATTCTGGCTAAAAGTGAGCAGCATCGGTTAGTTTAACCGCTTCTATCAGAAACGCTTGTTGCATTTGAGCAAATTCTTTGTCAGAATTCTCTCACAAATCGCGCAAAATACTGGCAGAAACTCTGCCAGAATAAATTTCGCTTTGCCCAACTTTTGCTAACTTTCTGCTTGCCACGGTGACGATACCGTAAGGTCAAAAAAAACAAACACAAAATATACAACTAATTGAAAAATTTACTTGGCTTTTCTCATTCACATGTTATTCTCATGAAGAGAAATGATAGCGGCACTAACACGCCAGTATGCTCTGGAATTATCCAGGAGCTTTATTCAATTCATTTTAACCGTAATGAGGTCAATAATTTGAAAGTATTAGAAAAAAAAACATTTTATGTCCCACGTGTGAGTAAAATAGAAAAATTATAGACGATATGGGAGCAGAATTCAAAATCTGATCCAGTGTCGTAGATGCCAAGGCTTTGGGCACGGCACAAAAATTGTCATTTGGATTCCAAATGTATGATCTGTGGTGATAAATCTTACACAAAAGATACTTGTCCGGTGAAAAAACAAACCACAAAAAGTTTCGAATGCGCTAATTGTTGTGAGAACAATAAATCGAATGTTTGGACTTGTTCTATTCGAGAAAAATATAAATTATCGTTCAAAGCAATAAAAACAACAAATAAAAAATGTGCCTACTTCTTCAGGTACACTTAAGGAAAACGAGCTTAAACGTGCTAATCCGCTTCAAAATAGAATAACTTCTCATCCTATACAAGGATTTTCTATCTCCGTCACATCATCCTACAATGGTGTGTCATCTTATGCTTCAGTGGCAGGTGACACGGGCAAAGTAACGGCTACCCCGCCTATAATCTCGTTTGCACCCAACGCTTCTCTTAGGCCAATGGGTCTAGGTAACGTAACGGAAGAAAAATTAAAATTCTTGCAAGATTCTATGTTACAGCTGATGATTGCTATGTCAAATTCTACCTCCATATTTGAAGCTTTTCAAGCTGGGTGGGAATTTGCTAACAAAATTGTAATGAAATTAAAGTTTAATGATGATTTGAAATAACCATTTAAATTTATTAAATTGGAATGCTCGTTCATTTTAAAGGTGCGATTATTTTTTAACTACTCATTAACTTGTGAGAGTAACTAACACGATAAAGGCAAATATCTCAGAGGGCTATTCCACTGGAGTTGCTCTTCTAGACATCGAAAAAGCGACAGTGTTTGGCATGAAGTATTAATTGCCAAAATGTGGGATTTCAATTTTCCAATTTACATAATAAAGATAATTCAAAATTATCTTACTAACCGTACCCTACAGGTATCTTTTCAGAATTGCAAATCTAATAAGCTACCCGTTAAAGCAGGCGTCCCTCAAGGGTTCAACTGTCGCGCCAATCAACCCTCAGCCTGTAAAAGTCACTTTTCTGTGATGATACTAGCTTCTCAGTCACAGGTAGGAGTCTTTGGATTATCTGCAGTCGACTGCAACGAAGGTTGAATATTTTCAATGACTACCTGAAAAATGGAAAATTTTCAATAGTGCGACTAAAACACAATTGATTGTATTTCCGCATAAGCCAACAGTTTCTTCTCTTAAACGAAATCATTACCATATTATTAAATTTAATGGTTTGAATTGAGCGTGGTTAGATCAAGTTAAATACTTGGGTTTGATTTACCATAAACAACTCATTTTTAAGGATCACATTGAAGGGATCCAAACAAAATTCAACGAATATATGAATTTCATATTTGGGAATTTTGCATAGTACCAGGCGATTTGTTTGGAAAGCAAAAAACGGTTTCGGTTCACATTTCCCGTCGGCAAATGTGTGTTTATTAGACCGGCAACAATTTTGACATTTTTTTTCGGAACACTGCTAATTCAAATGGTAATTGGATGCACAATCATATGCAAAATATGAGCTGTTTCGGATAGCTCTAGTTTACCCACAAGAGGTTTTAAGTTTCTATAGTAATATATATGGAAAATCGGAAATGAAAACCTAAAATCAAATAAATAATTCCACAGTAACTCTGCATACCTCCAAACTTATGGTCGCATAGCTTATTTTATAACAAACAGCTTTGTTGAAGGTTGCATATTGATTGGAGGTTCTCCAAGAGTTATTTAACTTTGAAGACCAACCGATTTTTTTGAAATTTCCTATTCTAAGCATGTGCGAGAAAGAGAGACAACACATAACTTTATATAATATCTTTTTACTGCAAAATCGGATCAATTTGCAGTCTTCGGCAATGTTGATCCTTACACCTTAAGCTATATATCTGCAGCGCCAATTCAGTATATTGCACATTTTTAACTGAACAGTTAAGGAACTTCATTATTAACAATTCACCAACAATTCTAAAACATAGAATTGTAACACACACTAATTTTAAAAATGTCTTGCAACCTATAATAAAAATGGGAAATTCTCTTGAATTAAAACTAGATAAACCTGTTTCGAAGCATTAAATATGTTGTATTTATTAAACATTTTTAAAGAAGTTTGCCACAAATCCGCAAAGTCTCCAGCCATACAGAAACACCATTAAAACTCATTTTCTGCGTCTCTCGCTTGCACTCCGATTCACACAATATAGGTCTCAACATAATTTGTTGGTAATTTTTCTGATGAGCTTTCTGGTTTCCATTGCTTCGCATTTTATCCAATTTCTTCACGCGTCCCCCTTTTATTCGGTTTTAGGCTCAATTTTGTTTTTGTTGGCTCATCCTCTTTCTCCGTTTTAAGTTGCACGTAAAAAAGAAACCACCTAGAGATTACGATCGCGAAAAACAAAACAGTGAAGTTTCACGACCCTCCGACTATAATTGTGGAGCGATTGATCCCTATTTTAAATCCATCCGTTTCGTTTATTCATTCATACGAATTACAGACACACATACACAAGAAAGCTATACAAGATTAGATTCAACTGTTGCACTTGTTCGACGAACGGTACTTGATATTGATTTCACGATGGCGAGATTCGTAGATTCCATGGAGTGTATTTTTTTTCATGCCGGCCAAGCTCCACAGACACTTACGAAAGCTAGGTGCGCATCTCAAATTGGCGAATACTGAAAATTACGCATTCAGTTATCGTACAACGTGTAGCTGCATGGTGGAATTCTTCGCCGCTACAGTCATCGCCAGCCGGGTGCTTAGTTCCTTGTTCAACTCGTGCCAGATACATTTGCCAATGAGGGATACATTTTCGATCGAGGGCCGACAGATAACCAGCAAGGTGATGCAGATTCCATCCGTAGGGTTGGGCTGTGAATCAGTAGTGTGGTGCTCAACACTCAAAACTCCGTGGGGTCTGTGTTGCGGTAGATCCGCACCAAATAACTCGATCATAAACTTTTTCAGAGTAGAGTGAATGCTTCGACCGGGATGAATCTCCACTGTGGGGAAGTGATATGCGGTTTTTTCGCTAAGTAGCACAAAAACTTGGTTCGTAGTTTTATTTTTGATGGCAACCACTATCCTTAGATAGTTTTTATAGTGAGGTTTCCGGGCTGGAAGAATGTCCCTGTGCCAGTTGGGATCTTTGGGAAGGCGTCGTTTGTGGTTGCGTGCCAGATCGATGATAGGCAGAATGTCGTTTGCTCTTAAACTTAGCTCGTTCAGATTCCCAACCCATTTAGCTTGAATCGATTCCTGATCCGCTTGAGAAGGGGTCTTCAGATCACCTCCGACTACGTTTCCAGTCAGTACAAATCGAAACCAAGTACCCCCAGCTGATTCTACTGCCAGTACGGTTGTAATATCCACTTTTAGTCCGGTCTCTTCAAGAACTTCCCGTGCCCCTGCCTCCACAATTGTTTCTCCGGGTTCCATGCGGCCGGCAGGGAGATACCATTTTCCAGCGCACGATTCCTTTGCTTCCTGCATCATCAAAACCTCATTATTGTCATTCACGATCACACAGGCTACCACGTAGGTCACTGTTTTACCCACAACTGGAATATAATCCGACGAAGCCAGAGGTTTAACACCCTGCGCTTCGGTGGCTGCATTTTGTTCTTCTAAAGAGAAATCGCACAACTCACTAGTAAGTTCGTCGAGAGATTGTCCCTCCAACACTCGGATCAAATTTGATTCCATTTTGACTGAACCCATACGCAAAACTTTTGGCGCAATTAAAAAACGAGCATAATCTGTATTGCCAACGAGTCAACCGTGCGACTCACTTTTCCACGTATAGTTTGAACGGAATTTGAAATGAGTGCCAGCTCAACGATCACGATTTGCTTTTTCTCTGAAACAACCTGGCACTGTTTATCGGTGGAATTTCAAAACGAAACTAAAACGCGACTTGTCGATTGTGTATGGGAAGGCCTCTTGGTGGAGCCAGCGAAGAGCCAGGTGGAAAAACAAGTTGAGGGCCTACTCGTCGACCGAGTTCCTCTCTTCCACACAGACAGCGTCGTCCCCAATGCCAACGACGACGGTCAACACTTGGTTCTGTTTTTGAGGTATTCTTTCTTTGGGTCGTGTTTCGTGATTGGAGGAGACCGCTTAGTTTATGGTAAGCTTCTAGTTCGTTAATATTTTGGCCACATTCTTTGCATGTGAGATTCATTCACCTTCTCCCGCCCGGCAGCCACCAGCGCCTCCTTCACACATTCTTCCACCCCTTTCACTTCCGAGCTTAGCGGTTTGTGTTTCGCATATTTTATTATTAGCCGCAGTTGTTTCTTACACCATTTAGTCTCAGAGCGGTCCGTCAAATATCCAATGTGCCGAGATTATGGACAGCTCTGAGTTGGAGTGCCTTGTGGTGGCCACTCACATTAACAAATATAATACAGAATAGCTGGAGGCTGCGATCGGCGTCGCGATGCTAACGGTGTATCGTTTCTTCCTCACGATGGCGTATTCCCGCTGAGCAAGGTGGATAATTTTGGTCTGTTCATAGAAAAGAAAAATGAAACTGAGTTAATTGTTGGAAGTTCCAGACATTTTTTTGCTTCGAATCGAGCGTTTTCGCAACAGATGACGGCAGCGCATTGCAATAATTGGTTCATCATCAGGAGCATTCATGCGTTCAGCGCAAGGAAAGTAGAGTAAGCCAGTAAGGGGTGAATGGATTTGAGAAGTGGTGCAATGCTGCAATGAAGGCTTTCAAAATTTTCAGTTAAAATTTAGGGATTCTGAAAGTTTACAATTTGGTAGTTGATAACCAATTTCACGATACCTTAGGATATAAAAGTAGTTCTAGTACAAGTAGTTCTAATGAAGTTTAGGAATCGCAATCTAAACAGTTACTACTACCAGATAGACCCCCGCACTCGCTCCTGTTGCCTTTTAGGATATGAAAGTGGGGGCGTACAAGGAAACCGGAGACTAGTGGGCCAAGATCGAGCAATCTGAAATTGAAATGATTAGGAAAGCTCGGATTGTTCGGACTTTGAAATTCACGAGAGCTGCGAATACCATCATGACTTTCGAAGTTCATTTGAGGAGACACTTGTAACAGTTGCATGAAGCGGGCAAAAGTTGTCGCCTAATGTGGAATGTGTACAACAATCTCGGGGGTTGGTTTTATTCGAATTACTACTTACAAAACTCTACTATTGTTCCACATCAAGCATTTCTAAATTCTACCATCCTCCAATAGTCCTATGGCTTAGGGGAAAATATTAACAACGAGTTTGGAAACACTTTTTCTTGATACGACGATCGGAAGAATATAGGGTAGACGAGGCCTTATTCATTTCATTAGTCAGGATGTCACACTGTTTCGTTGATAACTCGACTTAGAGTGACTGGATTACACTTAAACAGATAGAGCAAAAATGATGTCCCACGTTCCTAAGAAGCAGTACAGTTAAAATTCTTGCCTGGAAAATGTTTGAGCGAAGCGAATAGTCGAGTACAACGTACCCTTATTCATCCTACTATTTGAGCTAATACGTTGAATAGAGATAGCAGACACTGCTCTAACTAATGTGTTCAAATAGGTGGGATGATGCAAACAAATCAAATTTAAAAAATCAACCTCTTTAGGAATTGTTGCCCTTTTATCACTTTGAATATTCTGATAGATGCTCGATTATTTGCATGCAACTCCAAGTGCTCAAATCTACCAAGATGTCTCACGGCAACAGCAGAGTTGTCCCTCTTTACTATAAGAACCGATAGCTTTCCTATCTGTACATGACTAAAATTTTTATAACTTTTCCTACTTAGTAATCTCTACCTAATTTAATGTCGTTAAAATAAAAAGAAGTTACAACTTGAATAAGTTGTTATCCAAATAAATGACATCTATATAATTCCAAAAGTGTTTCTAAAATAATATTACTGTTAAGTTTTAGAAGAAAGTTGAAAGTTTCACTTGTTATCGCTTTCCATGTGATACCTCAAGGAATCGCCATATATGCCATTACCGACAGCATTAATCATTTGTAATAAGTTTATAAATTTTAGTCAAAGCAAAAAATGAAACTGATCACCAGCACTCTTTTATTTTTAAGTCGGTAACTGAATATTTGCTGCATCTACAGCTTCCTCTCAGCAACCTTATCTTGTTATCGATAGAGATTCATGATTTCAACGAACTTGCGTGAAATTTTGCTTGTATCGAAGCGTTCTCAGATTACATGGCTAGCTTAACCTTCTTTAGGTGTTAAATTAAATCACAATAATTTGTAATAAACTTGAAAGTTTATATCAAATCTCATCTAAAATGAAATTTACACTTAGATTCAACTATTGAACATGGATTCTACGTGAAAATCATCCAGAAAATCCGGAACATGTGTATAGTTGGTCAATTCATGAATCTAGTTCTAGAGCTCTGAAGTTTTTTCGAAAATATTTGTTGCATTGGCATAAATTCGTAGTTATAACTGAAAAATTTCCACACACTATGACTTTCCGGAAGATCTGGAATATCCGCGCAGCTGGTCAATTAATGAATCTTGTCCTAGAGTTATGAGATAGTTTTGAAAACATATAAGGGAATACCATTCGCAAAAATTCGTACTTGTGACTGGGATAGAGACCCATTGATCATTCAGATGATCCGGCGTAGAATTGGCCAGTTCACAAATAGGGTCTTTGTGCCGGTCACACATAGAATGTTTTGCAGTAATAATTCTAAAAAAACATTCAAGGAAACCATAGACTTCCAGAGCCAGTTCCGCATCTTCCGTAACGATACGAATAGGGTCTATATCCCAGTCACAAGTACGAATTTATGCGAATGATATTCCCGAATTTATTCGAATGATATTCCAAAAAATCTTAGAACTCTAGGACAAGGTTCATTAATTGACCAACTGCGCGGATGTTCCAGATCTTCCGGAAGGCCATTAGGTAGCAAAATAAATCATGTGTAGGTCATAAGGACGTTTAAATGAGAATTCAAGAAGCACTAAAAATCCATGGTTCTAAGACCAGCTTTATGAATTGATCAGTTCAGCGGATGCTCCAGATTTTCCGTCGTTATGTGACCAATACAGTCAATTTTTCACTCGGAACTAGAAATTTATGCCAAAGCAACATGAATAAATGTTTTCAAGAAAACTGAAGAATTCTAGAAGTAGATTAATGAATCAGATAGTTCTACTGATGTTCCGGATTTTATGGTTGATTTTCACGTAGAATCCAGCATTTGAATAAGAGTATCAATATTATTTTAGATGGGATTTTATATAAGCTTTCAAGAATATTACGAAACTTTGGGATCAGTTTCATTGATTGACATCATTGTCAATCGTTCAGTATTATGTGAAACACCATGGTATCGCTGAAATCAGTATCGGATAAGGAACATACAAGATCGGTCCAATTATGTACAAAACTGATATGTATATTCTTATTTTTTGTTGCGTTTATTATTAGTGTTCTGTTAATAAACTTGTGATTTATAATGACGGTTCTGCATACATTTATGCATGCCAAACATGAACCCATTTGGCACCGATTCCCGCTGGCCAACCTGATCAAAAACTATAATATTTACCAGAAACTGAAAATTGAAACTCCAATACAAATTTTTGAGTTCCACTTCATATGGATTTGACTGACAATGTGTCATAAAATAGAGTTCGAAATCGGGGTCAATATGACCCGCTAACACCTTATTCGTAACTTTTTTTGTCCCTCAGAAATGTCCGAAAATTTTAAATTCATTTGAAAATCGTTACTCTCTATGAAAGAGGAAATGTCAAGAAGTTCCAAACTTCTAGGTTCATAACTCAAAAAGTTATCGCATTTCGAAAGTTCATTTTGGGTGATATATACCCCAACACCTAGCCAAGGTTAAAGAAAATGAGATATGCAGTAGGTTTCACATATTTCTAGTGTGTCTTCAACATTATAATCATACTTATTAATTTAAAAAAAATCCGAAGACTTTAGGGAAGGCTAAAGCCCCCTAGCTCCCCCGTGCGCACGCCAATGCATATACGTTATTGTAAGATTAGTTTACAGAAATTCAAATGGGAATATTGCCTAGAAAAAAGCTAATCTTATCTGCGCAATTGAGTATTTAGACAGATTTCATTATTCTACGATATATTTATTATGCTGAAAACCATCGAACGATAACATGTAATATGGAAACATAGTTATGATAAAGTGAAATATCACAAAGTACTTCCTATGTTTCTTATCGAAATTTTTGTTAGAATACCCGTGAACGGCTGACAAAAACTATACTATCAAAGGGAAGTACAAGGTATTGATAACCTTCGATCAGCTATCGACTTTAACGGTAGTGTTTTCACGTCTATATCCGTTCACACCCTCTAATTCTGCTACTGAGAGAGCCCAGTCGTCCCAGGTCTAAGAACCAAATGTTATCAATAGACTTACACTCGTTTGGAGGTATGATGTAGGAGACTTGTGAGAATTATATGATTTCACCGTTTGACGACATCAAAAAATCAGAAGGAACGTTTGTCATTCAAAGAACATTGCTGATCGTCCGAAACGCTTTGATGAATTCGCGTATTAATACAACCCCAAAAGCGTTTCAGGCTCTATCCCCAACCAGTTCATTCATTGTGACAGCAGTTGGAGTTAGAACCTGACTCGGGTTCGTTTCATGCATAAACCACATTAGACTCCTATTTTTTATATGGCATCTAAATATAGAGACATCAATACACCACAAGCGACGAACTACTTTATACTATAGCAGTTTAAGTAAAATCCTAATATCTACGTTTCGTCGATATCTGTTTTGAGACAAATACAAAACTTTGCTTAGATGATAATGATGAAAGTCTAGAAATCCGGTTTCACCATGAAAGCGGAATGTAGGGTAATGTCCTTATTACAACAGTAGACCCGATTGTTATATCATTTAGAATTTCTCGGTTTCGAGCTAATCATATGAGAAAAAGACAATTCAATTTAGCTCAAAAAGAGGTCCAAATTATTTTCTTAATTATTATCAACATATTTAGTCAAAGCTATCAACAAACGTTTAGTTGCATTAAAATATCTTTCTTGAAATTTAATAGAAAGCGTATACGAGCGGTAAATTACCGTTTAATGTCTCTTTACACCGAAAAAATATTAATCGTTACACTGAGACATACTTTTATTTTAAATGGAGAATTCATTTATTATTCATTATAATTCTCAACAAAATTACTTGTTAAACGCTAGAATATGTCTAGTAGACTAACAACAATTTTAATCTTTTTTCGGTGAACTTCCAATACAAATGGGAATAGATTCAACGAACCATACGCTAATTGGGTTTTTACAATGGTTTTACCGATAGGTCTAGTTTACTCATAAGTAGAGTTTTCGATCAGCAATAGAAAAGCAAGCCTGTCGTACAACGATTTTTGCTGCCCAACTTTTCGTGACACGGTAGCATCCGACACACCTAAAACAAAACTGTAGGAAACTATTTTTTCAGCGACGAATCACATAAATGAGTGGACACTGATTCTTAAAATAAAAATACTGCGGAAATGTAGAGAATTAATTGATATAATTCATAGATTATTTTCCCTGCACTTAGTTTATCACGAGGTTCTAAACCGCGAAATAATCGTGCTTCCATATCGCGTTGTTAGTAACTTTTCGCAATTTCTTGAATGGTTAAACTGCTTCTCGTGAAAATAATGATGAAATTTAAGAAAAAATTGAGTAATTACTGTTAAATAAATGAGTATTATATACCTGTGTAAGAGATGGTACACAGATGCGTAGTTCCGTGAAAGGTCTATCTAAACATAATATAGCTTCATTTAGGAGCTGCGCAAAAATAGTACAGCACCAACATAAACTCAATACTTTATATAGGGATGATGTTTGTTATTTGAATTAATGTCTCGATTTCCCCACTCATGAGGAATTGGTACGTGATTGTTTATCCTTACATAAGCTAAATTTATTCGATATATGTAGCTTCATGCCTACTTGAACCAACTGATAAATAGTTGTTCTTAAGTTACTTGACCATTTCAACTAAACATCGATTTTTCTCTGGTTAAACTACCAACCTACTGAACCTTCTCAAAGAATGCTATAGGTGTGCAAGTTTGAAAAAAACATATTTGACATGCACATGCTGCTAGAGTACCTACGGAAGTTGAATAGAAGCAACATACCCGCGGGGCTTCATAAACCGGTTGTTGTTGGAACAGTGTCAGTTTGGCTGCGCGCAAAGTAGAAAAATTGTTTACATAATCTCCGTGCTAACGCAAGTCACTTGGGTTACATCATTGTTCCCACTGTCGCATTAGAAGAGCGTATGTAGGTATATTTTGCATCAACAAAACGCAGACTTTTCGGATGATCTTCGTCTTCGCCAACCAGCTTGAAGAGGTCATTGGAATGACAAGTAGGAGCATTTCTCAGTTTTATATACTAATTCCACTCGTATAGCGAATGGAATAGGTAGCAACCGAGAAAACCTGTTTCCGATTTGTTCATTCAAATTCAAAATAAACACAGTATCGAATAATACAATACCCTTGAGATTCCAATCATTCTTTTAATACTGCTAGTCAATACTGCTTCTAGCGTGTTATATATGTATTATGCTAATTAGCTTGCTCAAATAAGCCAAGTTATGAAGATTGGGAGATATGACTTACTTTCATCATCCTACCAAATCGAGTTGATCTCGCTTTTCCCATCGAGGTATAATCAATTACTATAATCACAGATAACAGACATTTAGGCTAGAACAAAATTTATTAAAAAACCTGTGTAAACTTTCAAATTGATAAACGTTGGAAATCCGTGTTTCACTATTGCCATCTACGCAACTGTTTGCTACATGTGTTTGACAACTGCACTCCAACTGCATTGTGTCGATCACTGCGCCACCTACAAGTGTTTGCCAAACGTGTTTTAGAGTCTGATTTAATGGAAATATCAGTAGCGGGTATTTACACTCGTTTCAAATCGAGCCCACCGTCTGTTATCTGTACTGTAACTGTGTACGTTTGTGACAAGTAAGTGTTTCTGGGTCAAAACTACTGTCCCGCAGTACCATATTACTTGAAAATCATGATAGACACTATTCAATAAATGGATATTTTGTTCACTTTTTAAAGATAGATTAAAATTATAAAGTGATGCACAGAATTACATGTGCGCCGAATACAGCGCATTCAGGGTATCTATTGAGCTCAACAAACCAGTAGGTTCAGACCAGCTGTTTCAAGCGGAATCCCAAAAAATGTCGCAAGCAGGCTGGGTGTGTCGTCTACAACCGCGCATCGAGCTAAAAACGAGCCGGACTGTTGACTAACAAGAAGATGGTGACTCCAAATCGTGACGATAAGCAAAGCAAGTCGCCCAGAGAACGATCGAGGAGGCTGTAGGGGAACATGGGGAGAGTTGACCACAGTTTTCAGTTAAACCTACGTAAATCTCTAAAAAAGTTTTCAATCCTTAGAAACTCATTGAAATGTAATGTACAAAAGCATTGTGCGTATTCATGATTTTTTTTTGCAGAATTATTGATTTACTTTTCCAAAAGGTATGAAAGTTATTCTGCGATCGTTTTTTTCTGGTTAAGTCTCCCTACTGCGGGGAGACTTGACCAAGGCATGGGAAGACGGGGCCGAGAGAATTTTAAAATATCAGTAGGGGACGGTGGGGAGTTGTGAACATAGTTTTGTTTTCGGGGCATAACTAACATAAATATTGGCCGATTTTCAATGTTAGACCTGGTATTTGTTAAGGACACCTTAATACATCCACGGGCTGAAGCAATTCAAAAAAATCATTGTCTTGTTTGAGATATGACAGAATGCGTGAGATCGGTATTTTTTAGTTTGGTATGGGAAGTTGTGAACCATCGCAAAAAGTAGAAGAGATGGAATATTTTTGTGATTTATTTTTATTAGGGCTATAGAAGATAAATTTTAAGATATTTCTAAACAAAAGATGAGATGGAAAAGTGATCTGATTCGCAATGGGTCGGTGACAACATGATTCGCGCCAATCCACCTGAATTCGCGATTGTGGCATGCGGAAATTAAAATTGTGGCAGAATCCTGTTCTTCGCAAAAAATTGAACATTTTTATATTATAATATGTATGATTCATCCCTGATTTTCAAATTATGATAGCATTCTATTAAAAAAATACTATAACCCACTGAAATGTACGGTTCACAACTCCCCACTAATGGTGGTTCACAACTCCCCACTTTCCATATCTTCGAAATATACGTATCTCCATCGACACACTAAAGGTTCATCCAAATTTTTTTTGTCGATGAAAGCCAATTACCCAAGGAAAGCTTTGCACTAATTTACTTTGAAATCAGCTACATAAAAGGACTCCACATACCACAAATGCAATTTAGTAAAAAAAAGTTGTTTTATATAAATAGTCGCTAGTTACCTGGACATGAAGAACATGAGTTAATGCAACATTTGCTAATGAGAAAGTGACGTCATGACAGTAGAAACATTTAACAGTAGTTACCATATTTTTATCATCTATAGCTTAGCGGGAATTGGCGGTATTCACAACTCCCCATGGTTCACAATTCCCCACCGTCCCCTACAAAAATAATGGCATAAAACATGCTGTAATATTTTTTTCCGCATTTTCGAGGTCCTTAGTACCAGCAAAAATTATAAAAGGATTGTATTTCATGAATTTTTATATCATAAAGCATTTTCTTTTTGGGATTTTAACCGTACTGATTACATCGCATGGTCACACGTTACAAAATCAGCCATATAACTGCTAACCTTGTTGGCTAGTACTATAAAAATGTATAGAATGGTGTTTAAGGTGTTTTTGTGGCGTAATTAAAATTAACAATAGCTACCACAGAATAGCAAATGTCAAAAATTTTGTATCTTTCTTCAGCTTATTGCCACTTGGTCAAGTCTCCCCATAAAACGTTGGTCAAGTCTTCCAACATTAGTTCTTAATCGTGCTAATTTTATATATACCCATTCTAATATACCGATTAATGTGGAATAATTTCACTACTTCATAAGGAATAATATGGTATATGACTTCTAGAAAAGAATTAATTACTCTAGAAGTGTCCATACAAAGTTTGATTAAAAATTACATCATTTAATGCAAATTCATGAATTACAGAATATTTTCTGTAAGGAAAGGATTTTTCACTCCAAATTTTTTAAATTACTTGGTGGGTTCGAAACAAGTATAAAAATAATTTAAAAAAAAAAATTAAGAACCGAATACGTTATTATACCTTATTGATAATTGTCGAATTTCGCGCTTGGTCAAGTCTACCCATGTTCCCCTACATAAAGATGCTGATGAAGTTTGTGTTGTACAGGATGACGAATTCTACGTCAAGGTAGACTTTAAACTGCTCCCTGAACAGGAATATTACATGTCGACTGAAAGAGTAAATGTGGCAAGAATGGAGAAAGAGCAAGAGCTGTGGAAAAAGTCTGTTGCCTTGCCTGGCCGGCTTTGGAATCTTGTCATTACGGAAAAAAAGATCATGAAGTGGTATGACATGAACAACGTTCAGGACATGGACATGATTCCTCCCAACAAGCCAGAGCTCCGCCCAATAGAAAGATATTAAGCAATAGTCTAGCGGAACCTGAAGAAGACGCGAGACGCGTGCAGTTCAAGGAATAATGGCGTTCTGTGCGAGTGATTAAGGAGATTGTGCAGAACTTTGCTGAAATGAAATTCCCGATAATTCGCATTCGCTAAAAGGAAGCTTGAGTAAATATTTTTTCTTTATTCTGAATGAATTGAAATTTGGTCGTCAAACGGTGGGATAACAAAATTCTCACAAGTTTCCTATCTCATGCCTCCACGCGAGTCTAAGTCTATTGATGACATTTGGTCCTTAGACCGGCGACGACTGGGTGCTATCAGCCTTCTGCCGATAGTAGCAGAATGAGAGGGTGCGAACAGATCTAGCCGAGAAAACATTGCCGTAAAAATGAATAGTTGATCGGAAATTAGCCCCAATACGAATAATCTGACTAGTATCTATGATCACGGGTCAATACGTATTGAAAATTCGCCGCGTCTGTTTTTATGAACCTAATTTCAAGCTCCGTTATTGCTAACAAGCCCGTGCATCAGGTTAACAATCCTTTATATTTCCCTCCAGTGTTCGTTATTATCGCTCGTATACTTGTATTCCACAAATCTGATATGGAAAATAAGAAATACTTTCCCTGATTTATAACATCTCGCGCTATTTTTGCCTATATAATGTGTCACTTCGAGTGGAGTTCAAATTGCTTTTGTTTAGGGAACATAGTATACTCTCGGTAGCCGGCTGCCCAGAGTTTAAAAAAAACCAAAAACTAAAGAAGATCTCTTTTTCGAGTGATCGTGCACTCGAAGACTAACTAAACAACTACGTAATAAAATATGCTTTACAGGTCGCATCGCTTGCTTGGAGCGAATCCTAGACCTGATACCCTTCCAAACTACCAACTCCGCGACACCTATGGAAGAGTCTGATGAATCGTCGTCCTTCCGTTAAGTAGGTGGAGCATCAACACTTCCTGGCTACCTTATCCTTTATCCTTCCCCGTGAACGATGGAGATGGGGGCGGCCGGCAATGATGGCTATCATGCTGTTGAGGTTTTAATATGGGTCGAATTGGTATGAATTCCTACTTACCATTTCCTAAGCAACTCTTATTAGATAATCAGCAGTCAAACATGATGAAGTCAGTGTGCAATCCGCCAAAATCATCGTCACAACGCAACGCAACGCAATGAATTGAAATTTCAAAAGAAACTTGGTTTGATTTTTTAATAAAATGTTTGACCAATTTGCACACATTCTTGTTTCGACAATTTTTAATCGTAACACCCTTCAAATAGAATGATCTCAACTTTTCTTATTATCTTGCTGTAAGCTGCTAATTATCCAATTTTGTTTGTGCTTAGAAATTGAATGTAGTCCCCTCAAGTGTCCTTTTATGTGTTTTTTCTTATAGCATAGTTTTTCTCATTTATGGAATTTTAAGTCAACAAATGGTTTGTTTACGTGGTTTTAAATTCACATGGTTTATGTATCCGCATTCAGTACCGCAGTCACAGAAACCCACCAGACACCTCACGTGGAGACCAGCGTTGGTTGGTTTAGTGCCGTAGAGCGAACTAGAAATTAGAAACAAGAGGCTAGAAGCCGAGTGGTTGCAGCGGCAAAACCTAAGAACAGGAAACGATACGGAGCCGAAAAAACTTCATCGTTGTAGGCAACAAGCGTACGACGAAATGGTACTTATGGAGCTAGAAGGAAGCTTTGTCGGGGACGAAGCGCGATAGTTTAAAAAACGATCAATAATAAAGGGAGGAAAAGCTCTCCGGCACTGGTCATGATCATCGACCGGGCGGGTATCTGTTAATAGATCTATACAGAACTGGCTGACAGGTGGACACAGTAGTTTGAGTTATTATTGAACGCACAAATGTTTAGAGAAAGCAGAAGAGGGATTCTATGAGAAAGTAGCTGACTCTAAGTATAACAATAGCCGATTCGCATAAAACGGTGCAGTTGTGTTCGGCTTATGAATTTCCATGATTTCTTCTGGCAATTAGAACTTTTTAACACAAGAGTGAATATTAAAGAGGGTGTAGAAGTTTTTACATGCATCATTTTGCAAAAAATTACCGTATTTTATTCAACAAAACTATCTGATAAAGAGTTACAGAGAATGAAAACTTCTGCACGAAAAAATGTCATTTCAAAGCAAAATGCTCATAAGTCGATGATATAGTAGTTTTCACAATAAATAAAATTTTGTTCCAACCAATACAAATATTTCGTTTGATTTCGAGCTTTTCATAATTTATTCGAGTTTGTCTATCAAGAACAATAAGTTTTCCAAAATGCTCATATGGGCCTCAAGACGATATTGGGAATTATACGAAAGCTACATGAAAACAATAATAATATGATTCAACTATTGTAATGTATTTATGACGCTTAGAACAGTTTTGTTCTGGACATCACGCTGAACCTTATCAAATGAATAACGATATTCGAGTTCCTAATAGTTTTCTTATATCTGCTGCTCGAACCTACGACTAGCCGCTAGCAGATGGCGCTAAAGCTGAGTACTGAGTAGACTATTAGGCGTTTTAATTGTGTTAGGTACCTATTGTGTTGTTATAGTGCTGTTTGAATGTGAAATAAATTATGAATTAAATTGATTCCCACCGAAGCACGTTACACTCTATAGTTCAATTGTCATAAACTATGCTTGATCCATATATCCATGGTTTTTATGTTGTTTTCAAATACATTGTAAATACTACCTTGATGTGCTTTTCGAAAAACTTATTGTTCCTGATGGAGAGCTGCCAATAACTCATCAAAACGTCGTAATAATTGTTTTTGCTGAAACAAAATTTAAAATATCTCGAAAACAATAGCGTTTTCGAAATTTTTTGTTATGAGCATTGATTTCTAATTGTATTAGGGTTATATTATTTTTGGCTGCAAATATTAATTAAAATTAATAAATTAATTAAAAAGTACTCTAAAAGTTGTCGTTAGGCAAATTTTCTTATTGATAGCTTCTCCATGATCCAAATTCACTGCCAAATTCTTTTTCATGTTTAAAACTATAAACATATGATTGTGCATGGTTCATGATGAGTAGATGCTAATAACTTTTAATAAAGAGAATTTTAGTTGAGGGATCATTCATAAATGACGTAGCATTTTTGAGTGATATTTAACACCCCCTCCCCCATCGTAGCATTTCGTCACAAACCTCTAAATACCCCTGATAATTACGTAGCTTGACGGTAACCCTACCTCTTCCCTTGTCCAATTAAAAAATAAAAAAAAACGATGTCAGATGAAACTGGTAAGATTGTCGTGACATCAGGTCAACCCCTATTCCCTTTAAAAAAGCTACGTAGCATGATATGACCCCCTACCCCCCTGTCGTCACACATCATCACAAATTACAAAACTCCCCCCTCCCCCATATAATTTTATGGATGGTCTCTGAGCCAAAACTCCAAACATCTCGAAAGCTATCACATTTTGGAAGATTTTAGTTAAGTGCATTTTGATTTGAAATAACATTTTGTCGGGTCTTCACTGTATATCTGACAGTTCGCGTCTTTGATAATACACTAAAGACCTGTTTTTATCAGCCCCTTTGGCGTATTTTTGTTTGACAAAATAGGGGTAACGAAAACACATATTTATTCATTTTCTTAAATAAACCGAAATATTCAACACTATTCCGTAGACATGGCCTCATAATCCTGGCTGGCTGACGAAATCGGGTCGAAAAGCTGGCAAAATTGGGGGCTGATAAAAACGGGTTTTCACTGTAGTAGCATCTATCCGAAGCATCTCAAATCTTTTGAAAAAGTTATGGCGCCGTAAAACGGAGTATCGTTGATTACTATAACTGAACTATTTTTTTTAGGATCCGTAAATATTTTTTTAAAATAATCCACGATCAAATCAGATGTTTTTCTTGTAAGAAATTTAATTTCGACTATTTTCCTGAAAAAGTTGGGTAAAAGTTAACTGGATCCTTCCAATTAGATTTTCTTTTGGGACGTAACAATATTGGGCATGAAATCACCTGAAGTTGTACAATTTGCACAACTCTCCCAACGTTCTTTTTCGATTCAATGATTGTGCTGACAGCGAAGAATGAAGATTAACAATTATTTTTTTTATAAACGATTTAACTTTTTCCTTGACTTGATACAAAGTTTATGTAACTGACAAGTTTTCGTTCTGCTGATAAATAAATTACAAATTACAAATTAAATCACGAAACAGTTGGAACGGTTTAAAATTATGGGTACAAATACTTACTTTAAAAATACAAACACATCTACTTGATTTCAAGAAAATTATTCGAAATTCTTCTGAAAAAGTGATCGATGTTCCCCCGTTTTACGGTACAGTTTAATTTGCATTAAATTTGATTGTTTTTTAAATACGTAGTGCTCATCTCTCCTACTGCGTCCGATTCAGCACACTTTTTGCTATATTTATCAACTTAGTTAAAATACCACCTTTTCACTTTTTTTTTATCTGGGCTGTGTGTACTTTCTTGCAGCGAATGGAGAAACGTACTTTGTAAACGTGGCTTAGGCAAAAAACTATCACTCCGTTTGCGTTCCTTTCTGGATCATGAACACGAAAAATTTAATCATTAAAACAAGTGGCTTCAGAAGACAGAAGCGGTAAACATAGCAGCACCCAAGATGCATTGAAATCGAACATCTTACCAGCACTGAGATTTACATGCACACTTGTATACTGTGTTTCATAGCAAAAGATACTAATGTATAATTTTCTTGCCTGTATAAACTGATTAATGTTTATTGAGTACTTACATAGCTTAGCTGCTTTGAGGCCTTGTTTAATTACTAAGTTTAACTCGAATAACTTTCCAATATATCTTCAGCGAACTACTATGACAAAAAAACACAGCTCTAGTATATAAGATATATACCTCTCTGTAGCTAGTCTAGTCCGATTTAGGTATTTTAATTCACGAGAAAATTAGTCGCCTATGACACATCAGTAGGAAAACAAAAATATGAATGAATGATGAAAATGTATTTATGGAAGCGACAGCGACGGCAAGTTCATTTATCTTTACCTGACACAAGCTGATGTTATGCTTTCACGAATACAACTCTACCAAGAATGAACGCTTCGCTCTTATGTTACGATCGAAAACAAAAACAAACCCGCGAGCTTACCGGCACATGGTGGGAGCATACAAACGGACACGCACATTGTTGTACTGAGGTAGCCCTAGCAGAAATGTTTAACAAATTTTCGATTCAGTTGAAAAAAAATTGCAAGTTTAATTATTTTGGTAAGCTTAATACATTTTTTGCACGGACAAACAAGAATTATTAATTCAATCATTACCTGAATTAATCAAGAAGAATTCCATACAGAAGAATCAACTTTTTTGTATTATAATAGAATTTTTGTTATATTGTTTTAATTTCATCCTGAACAAATCCAATAAAAATTCATGGTTTTCACTTCATATCTACAATATATTAATTATCAATCATAGGGTATGGTGCGGAAAATCCGACCTAGTACTTGGTTTTGGTTGTAAAATGCTCATTTTACATCAGATCAAGTGGTTATATAAAACAAATTAAAAGTTAGGGCTTCTGCGCAAATTTCTGTGTACAGAATTTTATGCATCATTTATTTAAGTTGCAAGCTTTGTACGAAAAAGTCCTTTTTACTGTTTTCTAAAATAGTGGGGTAGGGGAGCATGGGGAGACTTGACCAGATTTTCAGCTAAACCTGCATAAATCTCTAAAAAAAACCTTCAGTCATTGTGATATAATGTGCAAAGTTATTGTGCGTGTTCATGGTTTTTTACAGAATTTTTAATTTAATTTTTCAAAAGTTATAAAAGTTCTATGATCGTTTTTGTTTTGGTCAAGTCTCCCCACTGCGGGGAGACTTGAGCAAGGCCTGGGGAGTCTTGACCAAGGGAATTTTGAAAAATCATAACAAAAAATAATTACATATAATTATAATGTAATTATTTTTTTCCATATTGTCGAGATCCTTAGGTAGCAGTAAAAAATATAGAAGGGTTGCATTTCATAAATTTAAATTTATTTAATGAATTTCTTTTTAAGGATTAACTGTACTGCTTACATTGCATGTTCACACGTCCAGAAATCAGTCATGTTACTGCTAACTTTGTTGACTAATACTAAAATATATAGACCGATGTTTGAGGTGGTATTTTTTGTGTCGTGATTAACATTAACAGTAGATACCAAACCATACTAAATATCAGGAATTTTGTATCTTTATTCAGCTTATTGTCACTTGGTCAAGTCTCCCCATAAAGTCTTGGTCAAGTCTCCCCAACATTAGTTACCGCGTTCAATGTCATGCAAATTCTAGTGATAACTATTCCAGTGTTCCAATTTATGTAAAATCATTTCACTGCTTTACAAGGATTAAGATGGTATATTAGTACATTAATAGTAATTAGTAGTCGAGTAGATATGTCCATACAAAGTTTGATAAAAAATACATCATTTAATGCAAATTTATTAATTACGGAATATTTTCTATAAGGAAAGGATTTTTCATTCCAAACTTTTGAAATTATCTTAAGGGATCGAAACCAGTATAAAAATATTTTTGAAAAAAAATTAAGAACCGAATAGAAGATGTCATAGCCAAAAATAGAATCTTGCGCTTGGTCACGTCTCCCCATGTTCCCCTAAACTCGACTACCTATGTTTTTGGTTGATTTAGTATAGATATTACCCAAATATAATGGTTTTGCATTGATAAATCAATGAATGTTCAGGCAATAAAGGAAAATGGAATTAAATGTCAATCTCGGAATGTCAAAATCACGAGCAGCAGCACGTAAAGATATTCCCATTTGCATCGGAGTAACTGCTCGACGAAATCTATATTCATCTCGTTCCTGTGTCTTTAATTTGTAATTACAAACTTTTGTGCTAAAAAAACTTATAAAAATACGTTTTAAATTGATAAATAAACAATTTCATAGCAAAAAAGCGGTTGGATTTACCCCACTATTTGGAGGTCGTGTCATTTTTCATAACGACGCAATTTAAAGAAATATGAAAAAATTGAACCAACTTCATCAAGTGCCTACTTTGTAGGGATTTAGTCAAAGAATCTACTACCACTTACCTTGCGATCACTTTAACAATCAGAAATATCCAGTAGTCAATTATGCATAAAAATTAAATCAAAAGTTGTAAAAACGCACTTGTTGTCGTGTTATCATCTCGATGTAGATTAATAAAACGCTGTCATGCCACCATTACGGTTATTTTCGACGCTTTACACGACAACATTGATATTAGT
>NC_080671.1:359493797-359607797 GCF_030247195.1 Topomyia yanbarensis | reverse complement strand
CATACTTTTATAATTCATACTATTTGCAGTCAAAAATACATTGTCACTTTGAATGTGATTTTATTTATTTATTTAATTATTCATTTATTTATTTATTTAAATACACTATTTTAAATCAAAAAGGCTCATAACTAAAATTTTCTGAAATGTAGTAGTTCTCAGGATATTTTAAATTTTGGTTTTGACAATACAATTATTTTGTTTTATTACTACCTTTTCATAAGTTATTCGCGTTTCTCCATCAACAATAATAGGTTTTTCGACAGGCCCATAAATTTTCCAGTTGCATTTAAAATGGTTCTTAGAATTATATTCTGTATTAAAATTAGTGTTTTGTATGTCAATTAGTATGACATTTAAAAACATGTATAAACTTATTGTTACAAAACTTTTTTATCGAAACTTTTTGTGAAAAATGATTTTTTGTTAAAAAATTAAACAAAAGTTTTGTTAAACATGAAACAAAAATTTTTTCAGTGAATATTTTTTCGTACAGAAATATTGATTTCCTCTAACTCGTTCTCAGATAGTTTTGCTGTATAAACTACAGTAATACAGTAATCGAATAAAAAAAATTGAAATTAATGCGCGTAGAAACGTCTACGCCCTTTTGAAAAATTGCTCTTGTATGACAATATTGCAATTGGCAGAGAAAATCATGGAGATTCTTAAACCGAACACAACTGCAAAGCTTCGTTCGAAGCGACGATGGTCATATTTTGCGGTCGGCTCATGGAATCCCTAAGTGATAATTAGGGAAATACTTCAAAGTATGATTAGGGGCCAAAGTTATGGTTTGACGTATTTGCGAAGTATGAAGGAAAAAAATAATGAAAGAAAACCTACAATGTAGGTTTGTGCTACAATCATTCGCAATCAACGCAATCATTTTTTCTCGACTAGCATTCCACAAAAGGACGAAGAATCGTTTGTTATTTGGAATGGCCAGCAAAGAACTATCTTGACTGAACCCAACGATGCAAATGGGAATTACACGCTGGAATGAGCTTATCTTTAGAATATGTCAGCTGAAGTTTACAGTCCAGCCATGTAGATGTTGAAGATTTAATTTCTAGATTTGCACTCATTCGTTTTCTCTGTGACTAGTTTTGCTGCACCCAAAACACTGGCAGTGTTCTTTCCTATGATATGTCAAGTAGCTGAAGTTATTTGGAAGGCTGTTACAGATGCTAGGAAATGTACGGTATAATTTATGAATATGGTCTGTGTGTTTTTAGATATCAATCATTCCACGTCAGATTAACAACCAATTTTTTGTTTTCGTAAAAAAAATATTCGCACTGTTTAGCGAAAAATCTTTTTTTATATGATATTTTGCTTCATGTCATGATTCTTTAAACTTTGTAAGTTTGTTACCATATAAAATTGAACATTAACTGAAAAGGCGTAAACTATTCGGCGTATGGGAAAAATTCAAATATTACAAGTTGAGTATGTGTATAAAATATTTAAAGCATCAACCTGGAAATTACGAAAACGAGGGTCCTGTTGCTTCAGGAAAGACAGCAGACGCTTTCTAGACACTCGTTCACGCAAATTTCCAGGTAAATATTTGATATAATTATTCCGTACTGTGATCACCGCCGAACAGGCGTACCACATGGAACAAAAATACGCCAGATGTTGTTTTAATACTTTAAAATAAAATACGTTGTTGCACTAGCGTAACCTCTTTAATGGTTCATGTGATAGCCTTCGTCGATAATATTTTTTTATTTTGATTATTGAGGTTTTAACTTTAGGATTATTCGCCTCTTTTCAAGATAGAAATATCTATTTTTGAAAAAAAAAACTCTAACCCTATGTGCGGGGTTGGGAATCGAACACAGGTGACTACGCAAATGTATTGACGTTATACCAGGTATGCTAAAATGAACAACCTTGATTTTATGCATGTTAAACATCATTTTTCACTTTTTCATTATCTTTTGGATGTACTATTTCACAATGCTATCCATCAAAAGAAAAAAAAAAGTAACAGAATACATGCATTTTCAATGAAATCTGAATACTATTTTTATGCAGATTACCCCTACATACGCAGTTGAGGGAACTGCACACCTTTTGTAATATCAATATACTTATCGAGAAGCCTGCCCTGATTCAAACATAGCGGAGTAATTTGTCGTCGTTTGATAGAATCGATTGCTTCATTTCAAAACAATCGTTACTTTACGTGGGATTCTATGATGACCGGACTGGAAATGCTTTCATTATGGAAAAAGGCCACGGAGTGATATGCTACCAATAATATACCGTTACTTACCAAGAACAAAAACCCTCCCAAGACGTTGGAACTCCGCCCAACCATCGTCAAGCGGAACTTGATGAAGACCCAAAACACTGTGGGAAACTGAAAGCAGTTTATGACAAGCCTACGTTCTGCAGCAAATAAAGTAGATCAAACAAAATGGCCGACAATTCGGATTCGGTTAACCGGGAGCTTAGGTGAAAAGTTTTTCCGTATTTAATACTAATTAAACTTCAAAAAGAAATATAATTAATTATTTATTAATTTTTCTATCAACTTGCGTGCAAAACTTTGACCAAATTTTGATCGCAACACCCTTTAGTAGTCTAATTGGATATCGGTTAAACGAAACCGAACGAATGAACCAATTTTTTTCATTGAAATATTTGTAAGGGAAAAATATTATACGTTTTGGAATGGAAAGGGTTTAGTTTATCTTTATTACAACCTTTATCGACAATCGCATGTATGATTAGAAAGGGTTTAGTATCCATTCCAAAACTGCGATTAATTCGGCGAAAAAATATTCTGAAGCTTCAATATTATTTCAGAAATGTAAGTTTCTGGCTTGCTTAACGGCTGTTCTAAGTAGACTGCTGAATGCTTGTTGGAATATTGCTTTTTGGAATTTTATTAACAAATTTTTATGTAGAAATATCCTGAACTGGATTTTGACTAAGATTCATTAATTAAGAACACGTGCTTTGAATTCTACTGTACTTCACTGTACTACCAAAAAGACTAAGTCCTGGGTAAGAACTCCGTGTTTTTAAAAAGAGATTCTCTTTACCTTCGTTACTCCGTTACAAATTAGGTAATCCTTACTCATTTTTATCATGATGATGTCCATGTAATCTATTATTTCTCTGACCACGAAGCTATAGTATCCTCTTCCTCTGGTACATTTCTTCCCTTTGCTTTTCAGTTGGCCAGAGTTGAGCATCAAACATTGGCCAGCTTTCTAGATTCACTCAAAACGTAAATACTCGCACTAAATGTACAGCTCACTATTCTAATGCCACTAAATTAATCCAATTAAAATTATGGTTGCACGTAACTTTCAGTTGACTCAGTCTAGCCAACGATAGCGCTACGATTATCCCTCGGCACCGGTTCTGTATGCAGTTTACTAAGCATGCCACGCTGCAAGCCTAAAACAAACAATAGAAGGAAATCCACCCCCAAAATCCTTTCAGCTTACGAAATGTGCATACAGCGGACAGCTACATAAAGCTAAATTCGTGGAATTCCACTTCCACCATTCTTCTGCCGGTGCTGGTGAAGCTTTGAATTTCAGCTTTCGGACCTTACGAACATAAACAATTGAAAAACTAGAAGTACGCTGGCCTGTACTGTATATTTAATTAGTTTTTCCGGCTGGCCCCCGCTTGTTGGGTTATTTTCTCTTTCCATGTTGTGCATCAGTCGTCGCACGTTGAGCAAAGTTTTCGTTTTTCCGTCAAATTATTTCAAATCGCTCAGATGCAGGCAGAGCTGCAGAGCTGCTCATGACGACTGCCCTATCGTTCTCGTACCGAAATCAGTACCTATGCAGTTGCAAGCATCCACGTTGTGCTTGTTTTGCAAAGGATTTCTGCACTATTTGGATTGGATTTTAAAATAGTTTGAGCGAAGTTTAGTTTGATCAGCATAGCAGTATCACGGGCAACATAAACTTTTTTGTTTTCCATTCAGGATATGCTAATGGCAGAGGGCAGAATAATCAGAATAGTTACGTTTTCAAATAATAAAAATTGAACAATGGCACTACACAAATTTACGTCAGTCGTGCGTCCATTGGTTTCGGTTACCATAATTAAATATCCAACACTTGAAGCGAAAACATATCAAAGAAATACAGTGTGAGGCATACAGCAGCGAGATTTCGTCGCTGTTGTGCTATCTTATGACAAGCGCCATTTTGCACATTTCGAGAAAAACGATTTTTAAAGTTTGAAATTGAATATCTTGAAACTTATAAATGGTATAAACAATTAAAAGAAAACAAATGATGCTTCTATCTATTCTGCATTAATCTCTCAAATATTGCGAAAATCGGTTAACTACATTGCGAGTTTTCTTTAAAAATGTAAACAAAAGTCGGTCTCACACGTCTCATAGGTGTGTATTGATAACATAATTTGTATGGCATGTCATAATCGTGCATTTAAAATTTTCCATAGAAAAAAATCATCAATTATTAACTTTTATTCATATCTTTGGCTTCATTTGGTCTATAAACAATCGGTGAGATGCATTTGGAAGGAAATGAGTCAGGGAATCTAGAAAAAATAGTTATTTTTGGTTACAGTGTTGCCAAATATGCTATATTTCCAGTTTAAAACTTAAATTGCATTTTTGTCACAGTTCGTGCATTTTTGTTTCGAAAATGATTATGCCATTGTGTTTATCAGATAGTTTTACATATAAAAACATCTCATACATAAAGATAATTTGAGCGAATCCCCAGACACAGTCATTTGAAGCAAAAAATTTAAAATTTCTCAGCGCGTTTCTCGCTATATCTCAGTAACCAAGTAGAATATCAAAATTCTGTAAACGCCACTTTGTAGAGATTTTTTAGACAAGTAATGTGGCGTATCTAACTCAGTTTACCCCAAAATGGCGTTTGTCATAAGATAGCACAATAGCGACGATTTATTCGTTTCATTAGTACAACAAATTGTTGAATTTAAATTCTTATCTTCATCAAACCCACTAGAATAAGTAAAAAAAATATCTGAGATGAACCGAATTAATCTCGAACCGATAGTCTACGATAGTTCGCCATGCTTTTTATTTGTAGTGATCGAAATAATTTGGCGAACTAGTCCAATTCGGACCTAGTAAGGATTGAGCTTTAGAACTGCAACCTGTCAACCGATTTGCAAATTTTTATTTAATCTTGGTAACCTGATCAGTTAAATATGCCCTTTTTTATAAATTAGTTATGGAATTTGCGTTTCGACTTCTTATCATTATAATCTAATACTAACTTAGGGACAGGGCCAAGCTGGCGCCGAATTGATGCAAGCTCCAAAAACCAAAACACTTGTATTCGTGTTTCTGAGGAAATTTCCTAGTGTTACGTGATGTTTCGCAAGAAAATAATTAAATCATTTAATTAACAACTAATTAAATCGTTTAATTAATTATTATTACCAAGAAAAATTTAGCTATTTAGCGTGCAAAATTACAAAAGAGTGCTCTGAACTACCAGGAGCCCCTAGCAAATACACACAAAAACTGAGAAATCTTGAGCGTTTTTTCAAAACATCATATCTGCAATGAGTTACTCACTTTGTTTACTTTCTCTTCTGTTAATAATTCGGTCATTTTAACATTTATCCCTCAACTCTTTGCATAATATGCTAGTTAAAACCACCGTCTTTCGATCTGTACTGTAAAATAAGTGAAAAATGTTATAGTGACGCCATAAAAATCGAAAGAGAAAGTAAACAAAGAGAGTAACTCATTGCAGATATGACGTTTTGAAAAAATGCTCAAGAAATGTCAAATTTTGTGAGATACCTATAACATAGCTACATGACAGCCATGAATATATGTATAGGCAGTGTTTCCATAGTGGAGAATACAGCTGATGGTTCGAATTGACCAGCGGTCCCCATACCAATTCCATATCAACATTTGAATAGGGCTAATCGGATTTGTAAACAAACTTTTGTTTTGCTGATTTCTCCTAATTTGTTATCATTTCAACTTAGAAAACATTTGAAATTGATTCTACCAAGGATAAAGATGTTGATTCATGTGTATTTTTCATGAAATTCAACTCGGTAGCGGAATAATGAGCGAAATAAGTTTGTTTACAAAAGTCTCATTAGCCCTTTTGAAGAATTACTATGGAATTGTTATAAGTGCATCGATCAACATGACTTCTTTTCGCAAGAAATAATAAACCACATTCAGGGTTTTCCATATATTGAGTTCTACAAGATGACGACACGAATAAACTCATGATCAATATATTTCATGTTTGACAATTTTCTGTGGTTTGTTTTCTTCGTCAGCTTCGTGAGTTTGAGTGCAACGGATGTTCATCTGTTGCATTCGAACTCACGTAACTACCATGTAAACAAACCACCGAGTATTGTCAGACAAAGTTCATCCGGCTCATTTTGAGGGGTTATGTCGGATGGTGTGAAACCTAATAGAGTAGAGTGGGGTCAAGTAGGTCAGTTTGCAATGCGATGGTATTTTTGCACTGATTTTGATAAACAAGCACTCGTTGGGAAGGTTATACATCTGGCAATATTTGCTAAATATTTTTCAAGCTAAATCCAACAAGGCGTAGGTATCCTTTTTCGATGTTTTTTGACGTAGGACTACGTCTTTGTTTTCGATATAGGGGTGCACGTTGCAAATTCCACAAAAATAATATGTAACGAAAAGTGGTCCAATTTTAAACGCATATAATTCAGCCATCTCACGATAAATTTTCAAATTTTTTGCGCATATCGCCCCGAAATACTTCTAAGAATAGATTCCAATAGATAAATCTAAAGATTTTTGATATCATGACATTGAAAATTTAAATAATGTACAACCTAGTCAAAATATCGCGCATTTGCACACAGAATGTAGCGCTTCCCAGGTCCAGCATGACAGATTTGTGTACCTAGCGCGCTACGCTTCTATGAATGAAGTCATCATCGACTATTCAAAGAACGGATTTGGCCGGACAAGCTCAGTTGCCTGTTGAACGGAAGGCGGAACAGATCACTGCGCTGCGTGTTTTCACAGCCAGTGTATTTGTGTATTATTTGTTTTGTGCTCGTTTCCAGCACACTTTTATGTATAATTATTCGTACACAAAATCGTTTGTACATGCGAGCTCCATTTGCAAACACGGTTAACAAAGTGTCGTGGTATTAGTTGTCTCTTTCGCTCTACTCATAATAATCAGCGTTGATTCATTTTGCTTTGTATGCTTGGGTTCAATGTTTGAGGCGAATGTGTCTAAAATTTGATTTTTCTTCACTGGTCCGGGTTTTTTACCACACACGATCGAAAAGTTTTTACAAGCTAATCTTATGCTATAAAGATTTATTTCCAGATATTAGTTCGGTCACAGTTTTCTGTCTTCTATCTTTAGATCTTCTCAAATAAGTTTAATCGGATTCGATCACCTACTGCAAATGAAATGACCTGATAACCAAGAAGGTTTGGTTCAATATGTAATATTCAATGTTGATTGGTTGTGATTAAACCATACGTAAGAAATATATTTGATTTATTATTACTATAAATGTACTAAGAAAATAAATATTTTACATTAAGTAGTATAGTCCTACGTCTACAGCTCGCGCAACCCCATTGGGCTTGTAGTTTTTAAATGTGGGGGTACGATAGGTCATTATATTCGAGATTTAATAAAACAATGCACATACCTAGAAAATCAGCGGTTTAACTTTAACGTGAGGAGTATGAATACTTCAGATTATTTAAAAATTAATAACACAAATAATAAATGGAATTCATCGACGACATTCAGGTAAGAAAATGAGGAAGTGGCAAATGATGTGTGAAATCATGAAACCGCAGTAGGAAATGTCGAATGAACATGTTTTTCTGAGTCTGGTTTTGTACTTGCAAATGACTTCTTCGGGATCCTTGTCATTGCCAGAGCGTGGAATTGAAGTTGTGCATTCTGGTTCACGTGGTTGCTTATCTGATGCGCTTTCATTGATAACGAGCACTTTCCTTTCACACGAGCACTTAATGCTTCGAACGCATCCTTGAATTGTTTAGAGACTGATCGAATGCTGGCGCGATCTTGAACAAATGCAATAGCGTTTTTTATGTCCTCTTCACTTTGGTGTTTTTTGCATGAAATTACGCACAATTTTCCTGTCAAAATCATTCAAATTTACATTATATTAGTGACCTATAATGCCCCCAAACGGCTGACCTATCGTGCCCCAAGCGTACGTTTCATATTTATTTCCGATTTTTTTTTCAAAAACAAGAATATCGAATACTCGCGTTCAGTCTTAATTTTTATGTAAGAAAAAACTCACTTGTTATTTTTTTCCATTGATTAAATGCATTTTACTGAAGACGAAAGACAATGCGTTTTCGCAGATCAACACGCGAAAACATAAACGATTTTATAACTAATACAGTTGATCCACGGTAACAGCCGAAATGACCGTCGTCAACGATGATCTCTACCGTGTATTTAATTCACGCAATATGAGCGACCTCTGTAATAACATAACAAAGACTGTGCCTATTGTATCCCCATACCTGTGACCCCATTCCACAGTGCACAGTGGTCCCAAAGAGCAAAAAAGAGGGTTTTTTTAGATTGCGTCAAAACGGTTGACTTTAGCAATATGGTGTCTTTGAGAAAGTTTCTTGGAGTAGAACCCCCCTTCTTTCTGACTTATCAGATTAATGATTAATCACCCTAATAGTGAGTTACGAAATTTATTTTCTTCAATAATTCAGATAGACAAATACTTACTTCAGCAAAGTTGTAGAGAAACTCGTTACAAATATTTTATTCGAAGATTTCAACTCTCTATCTTTTAAGGTTTTTGAGATATGAGACATTATTTGTAAAAGGCCCCTTAAAAACAGTTTTTTCATCATAAGTTTTCTTCTAGATTTTTTCCATTATTTAAATGTTCTAGAACATTGTTTGGACTATTAAACTGCATTACTTTGCCGAAGACGGAAACTTGCTATCGCTAGTATGTGTGGAGATATTCACATTTTTTTTATTGAAAATAGCTCCTTTTCCAATGCCGATAACTTTTAAACGGGCAAAAACGGGTAAACCACTTCGTAAACAAATTAAAGTGCAATAGAAGCAAATGCTGGAAAAATCAGATCTCCCCCAAGGCGGCCCTCTATGGAAATACTAGAGCTGAAGTTTGTCTCATTCCGTCATCAAATGCAATTGATTACTCGCCGTTTGGTTACACTTGCGCCTTTGTTATGAAGTAGGCGCAAGGGAATTGTCAGTTTCCGGTATCGGGCGTATGTATTGAGTTTTTGAACAACTGTAACTTTTGACCCAAGCAAACAGAAGTTCGGATAATACTTAAAAAGCACACTTTAAAATTCACAAAAAGTTCTTAGCGAACTTTCAAGCTGCTCAAGCTTTAATAGAACTGCTTAACTAATAGCGGGTTAAGCATAAAACATAAAACATAAAACGTATTGCAAAATTACTTAAAACGAGAAGCTTATGTAGTTCCTTTATATCAACTTTTGGTTGCTTGGGTATTTACTCAAGACGTGCTTACAAAAGTAAGAAAGGATAATTATTACGACTTTAACCCTTTATTTCAGAACTAACAGTAGGGGATGGGTGTAGCGTAGTTGGTAAATGGATGGCCTTGTACGCAGCGCACCTGGGTTCGAGTCCCGACCCCGCACATAGGGTTAGAAATTTTTCATGAGATTTTTCTAACCCGAAGAGGCGAATGACCTTAAAGTTAAAACTTCTATAATCGAAATAAAAAAAAACTAACAGTAATATATGGTGATGTATTTAATGCCGGAACAGCTCTAGTATGGACAAACTTAGGCTCTAGTATTTCCATAGAGGGCTGCTGATTTTGCTGATTTTTGTATGGAAAAGGTAAATAACATGATAAAGTAAACGCACCCTATTCATAGGGTTCTAGAGTGCCACGCACCAAACCTTTTTATCTTTATGGGGCATAGTTTAGACAGTGAAAAAAGTGCCTGTTCGTGCATTTTGGTTTGCACCTTTCTTTCTTATACATAGTTGAAGTTGGTGTAAAAAAATGTAAAAGTCTTCAATAACTTTTAAATGAATGAGTATTTTTACATGCAGTCTTCGGCAATATTATGTAGTTTTGATACCTACACATTTGTCTAGAACATAGTTTGCACGAAAAGTCACAATGAAAAAAGTTATATTAAAAAAAAACTAGATTTAAGGGGGTTGCCATAGAAAACGCCTTATAAATCGACAATCTTTAGTCCTACAACCTCAAATTCTTCAACAAAATTCTTCACTATGAGCATCTCTTAAACTTTGTCGAAGACACCAACTTTCTACCTCGTCAGAGTATAAAGTTATTTTTTTAGTTAGATCATAGTAAGCCATGCCTAATTTCAATTGTTATCAGATTGTGGGGAATATTCATACGAACAATTCCTCCAAAGACACCATGTGAATATATTCGATGGTTTGGCCTCTAGTGAATTAAGTTCACGTTTTTGGCGTTTCCTACCACTGTGCATTCTACTCTATTATAAGCTATTACTTACTGTCCCAATATTGATACTTCCCGCTATCATATTTATCAGTGTTAATAAGTAATGAATTTCCCGAAAATCTAGTTCTGGTCCGCTTGCCGGATATACCATTATACAGCTGATAATGGAAACAATTATATTTATTAACAGTGATCGATTTTACCCTGGGGAGGGATTATTATTGAATTATAGTTCCTGGCTATATTATTATGCTGAAGCTAAAAGTACTGTTTCGTTATTTTAACAACATATCACGAACTGCAACAAACAAAAACCTTACCGTTAGCTATTTCGAAGCGTGCCTTCAATTTAATTAATATGTATTTTACACGCTTTAATGTGCATACTGTGTTGGACGTTTATTCGTTTAATTTACGTTTTCGTGCTTTACCCAGCTGCCATCTATGTTTGAACGTGCGCTTCTTTTAGAAATTACATGTATAATTAGCATGAGTAGGGAAAATGACGATCAGTTGAAAAATATTGCTATAAAATGTTTGAAGATGATAATAGGGCCAGCGACTGCATTTTAACAGTCCTACTGCTAACCACAAAGTGCACATGCGGTCCTGCTATAGATTATTATAGATAAGTGTGCGTAATGTGAAATGATGTTGAATTAGGAGCGTCTTACTTCATATGACATTTTGAATACAAAAGCCCGAAATAAAACAACAAGAACTTGTTTCATATAATACATCTCAAATTCATATTTCACTCACTAGAATAAAGATGTTTTTTCTGGTATAGTTTAAAAGTGATCTCTCTGAGATGAAGCTTTGTATTTCAAAAAATAATTAGCAGACCGATTTAGCCCTTAGTTAGACACGAAATCTAGAAACGGGTTTTACGACCTGTTGACGTAGAACTACACTTCTATGTACAGAATATGTTGATTATAACATTAATTTACTAATTAATTAACTTACTACTTCGGGTTTTCCAAAAAATTAATGCCAATGAAACGCACATTGATCTTATCTGTTTTTATATATACCTAGATGGAATAAGAATGCGTGCGTACAGAACGTTTAACCCTGTATAAGGCTGTGGCAACTATATTGCCACCTTTCCGTTTAGTTCATAACGCAGTTAGAAGAAATAACCCATACAATGCGCAACCGTGCTTAAGATTCGCGTATACCTATATTAGATTACATTGAGGGCCAATAGAAGTATCAATAAAATCAGACACCATTTGACTGAAAATAAACTGAATTGAACCTGACTGAATATAAATAGGACACATCATTTTAAACTACAGCTTTGAAAGGGTAGGCTTACGGTAAAAATCGAGCTAACTAGGGCTCAAAATTTTCGATACGTACAAGCCAAACAGCCGTGATTTAATTTAACCTAAAACGCAGTTAACGGATGTAAAACCATTCACTTAAATACGTGCGAATGTTTCAAGGTGTGCCCCAAAGCTGAAAACACTCGGCTGAAATGCTTTTCACTTTTGAGACAGTCGGCTTGTTAGATATACCATATCGTTGAACAGTTGAGACACTTGAATTTGTTAGATGTACAATATCGAAAACAAAAACGTGGTTCTACATTAAAATGATACACACTTCCTTTTGCATTGTTTTTCACAGATTTTCATTAGTTCGTTATTTCGATCTGTTTCCCTGTGTAAACATATGATTTTCAATAAAATTCGTTTGAAATGTTGAAAACAAAGGTGTTTAAACTGTTGTCAAAATCGGACTATAGTGTTAAAGTAGTAGATACAAAAAAAAAGTACATAAAATATGAAACAGGTATTTCTCCAACGGAAAAATTAGATTTAAAAATTATTGATCTTCGGAGTGATGTTCATGAAACTAATCTATTTGCCATTAAGTGTTATAAAATCCCCAATTATAATCGATTATTTTTCTAGTCAAGAGGCTCAAAACAAAATATAAATATATAAAAAATTTGAGGAAAATCTGACAATATCGAACTAGAAAAAAAAACCTTCCATTCAATGCGGTTTGTCCGACAAATGCGACAACCTAAAAATCTTCGCCTTTATGGTTGTGAGACTCACTTTGAATAATTGTGAATCAGGAAAAAATCTGTATAAAATTACCGGCTTGGGTTCCCCGACAACGATAACACGATCTGTTGTTTCGTTGTACACATGCTCAATAAAAGTTAATCAATATTACGAAGCTGTTTTGCATAGTAGCAGCATAGCAATCACGTTTCGTCTTGTGCTTCCCACAAGCTGCCATCTGAAAAGGCTCTAGCAAAAAGTTTTATGTTTGCGGAAAATGGAAAATTGATTGCACTGCTAAAGCTGTTTTTTATAGGCATCATCGGGATGATAGGACGTATTTTTTGCTCTGTTATTCGAGAGCACGTGCAAACAGTGGTTTATTTTCCCCCATCAAACTTCCAAAAAAGGATCATTGAGCATAGTTTGTAAATTGTAAACGAGCAAGCTGGCTGATCAGAATTCAAATCTCATTGAACTGTAGACTAATGTCAGGTAGAATTTGCTGGAAATCATGCTTTAATCCTAGTGGTGCAATCGTGCTTTTCTCGTTCATGAACGTTAGGATTCTATGCTTGGTTATGTGGAGCAAAATACATTTGAAAAATGGATTTTACAATATGATTTTACTAGGGTGACAGTTATTTTTGCAATGTTGGAATTTTGTTCATCGACCGTCATCAGGGCATAAACATGTTGGGAAAATTTGATCAACATTATAAGAAGAAGGATTAAATCGGGGCCATGTAGTCAAAGTTCAAGGACATAAAATGGGTCTGAGAATTGAGTTCGACAAGCCTCTCGAAGTTTTCCACACTAATGGCTTCAAGATATCGGATCGAATGAGCAATCGGTATGAAAGTTCCTAAAACCGATTTTTAGCGGGAGCTCGCCCGACTACACTTCAAGACTTATCGTAAATAAAAATAATATAAAAAAGTATAAAAAGGGGCTTAAACATGAGCCCAGGGGGAAGACTCATGTAGCAAATTCAAAATGTCAATACATCACCATGCGAAAAATGCATGTGCTTTCCCGACAACGAGTATAGCAAAAAGTAGGCAAAAGACCATAGTAGTGCAGCTTCTCTAATAGAATATTGACAGAAACTGAACTAAAAGCTTCCTTAATGTCCAAGAAAACTGATGCCATCTGCTCTTTGCAAACATTTGAATTTCTGTTAAGAGCAACGCAAGGCAATCGTTCGTCCCTTTGCCTTTGCGAAAGTCAAATTGTGTATCTGACAGTAAGCCATTTGTTTCGACCCAATTGTTAGGGTGAAACAAGATCTTTTTCTCGAATAACTTCCAATACAGCATAGTACTGCAATTGACCGATACGAGTTGTGGTCGGAGGAAGGTTTTCCTGGTTTTTGGATGGCGATGACACTCACTTGTCTCCAATTATGTGGGACAATGTTACCCTCACGAAACTTGTTTAACAAATTCAACAAGCGTCTCTTGCCAGAGTCTGGCAAAATTTTCAACAAGTTGAATTTGATTTTGTCTGGACGGCGGCTTTTTTGTTACATGATTAGGAGAGTAAGTGAGAACTCCAGCATCAAAAACCTGATCCGGTGACGGATCCAGGAGAAGGGTTCGGGGGTTTCGGAGGAAAGTTTATTCTGAAGGCACCAGGAAATTTTTTTTCGGGAGAAAGTCTGATGGTTGTGGACCTGATGGGGGAAGGCTGGTGTGTGATGTGTAAGTGGAGGGGGATACTACCCCTCACCGCATAACCCTAACTACGCTCCTGTCAAAATACACAAAAACCTATATTAAAAAAAAATTGACCGGGATTAGGTTGACGACGTTCAGAGTGATTGCATAACCTTTCTAAAGGAGCAAGGGAAAAATGTGATTTTACTGTGTCGCCGCACTCTTCAACCCGTAACTCCGGAACCGGAAGTCGGAATTGAATGAAATTCAATAGCAACCCATCTTTCATTAAAGACTAAGTTTGAGAAAATCGGTTCGTCCATCTCCGAGTAACCGATGTGCATTTGTTGGTCACATGCATACATACATACACACATACGCACACACACGGACATTTGAGGAATTCGACGAACTGAGTCGAATGACATATGACACACGGCCGGGATAGGGTTGGCGATGTTCAAAGTGATTGCATAACCTTTCTATAGGAGGAAGGCAAAAAGGTGTTTCGTTCGCGGTAACAAGAGGAGACGCGGCGCGGTAGATTTTCAGTGTCGGTTCGGAATCCTGGCGAAATTGAATATCCCACGGCTTGAACATTCCACGCTCTCGTTAGTAATGTTACGGTTTCACATACGTCGCCCCAAAGAGTGCTCATAGATGTTTCCCTTGTTAGTCTGTCAACGAACCGGCGTCAGTAGCTACATTTTTTTGTTTTTATCAAACTCTTTATTTGCGTTTCTAACGTCGCTTACTGTCTATAGCTAGCGTAGTTCTGGAAGGCCTTATCCGAGACAGCCTTCCCCAGGTATAATTTTGAGCACTGGTTGTCCCACCAAGGATTAGGAGAACGTTTTAGGGTGTTCGCGCCGGGTACTGGTCTAGTCTGAGCTTGATTCGCGCGGTCGAGAATCAAGCCAGCCAAGAAACCTGTATTCTTTCTCCGGAGGAACTTCTTGAGTAGAATCCATTTTGTCGCATATTGCAGCAGCACTTCAAATCAATGTTTTATGTGAAACGAAATATTGATTGATCCCGATGACTTTGATCTGTTGTTGATTGAGATTACAATAGGTAGATGGTCACTATCGTGAGGCACACATATTGCCTTCCACGTGCAATCTAACCGCATCGATGTCGAGCAGAGGGACAATTCTAAGGCATTCGAGCACACTGGTGGAGCAGGCATCTATTATATTGAAGCCGTGTTTGAAATTATCTAATTGAAGTTATCGCAAAAATCGTGAATTATGGAAGACTGGTTATCATCATAGAGGCAACTCTGTGAGAGTTGTAGTCTTCTAAAAAAGTCGCGGTGCAGACAGGGATTCTATGAGAGAACATTAAAGTTTCTTTGAGGTTGCTAACGTAGCTTTCTTTTACATTTCTACGAAAGAATGCTTGGAAGGTCTCGCAAGGGAACGTTTTAGACTATCACCGCGTAGTTTGGACGTGCGACATACCGAGATATCATGCAGACTCTCTGCACAGTAAGGACACTTTTCAGCATTCTTGCTTCCCGAATTAACCACGTGATTCTCACCGCACTTTCCACAGTGTACCTTATTGCTGTAATAGGTGGCTGTGTGGCCCAATTGTTCACAATTAGAGTAATTCATGACCCATGGTACAAAAAGACGAACAGGCAAGATGATATACCTCGGTATAGCGGTACCAGCGAACGTCATTCGATAAGAGTTTGATTGAGACTACCCGATCAGAATGAAATAACAAGATTATAACAGAACACAATTTTTGTAACACATTGTGTTATAAATTAGGCCTCGTTAGTAGTTAAAATAACAGAAATTTATAACAAGTAACAATGCGAGATATAGTTTTGAAATATTTCTGTTGCGTGTTTCTGATCGGGTATATTTCCATTCTACCTTCCGCGATTAATACTGAATTCAAGCGTATGCAATCCAGCATTTTACCGGCGCAAAAAAGCGGTCTCTAAAACACTCAATCTCGTATTGCATCAAATCCTCGCATATCAAACTCTTATCGTTGACAACACCTTCAATTTCTACCCTTACCGCTGGAATATATACATTATAGTCTCGCGTAAAGTGATCAGAGTAAGCAATATCGTTTGCCTACTTTGATCTGGCTTCTTCTGCAAAAGATCGAGCGGCTTAGTGCTCCATCAAATTTTACAGGGTAGGTTAAATCATATCTCGTAGATCGTTCTCTGTATGTGAAATTAGGAAGTAACGTGTCATATAGCTTCATCAACTTGTCGGGTGTACCTCAAGGGAACAATCTCGGACCGTAGCTTTTCTCTTTATTCTTCAATGACGCCTTTTATGTTATACCCCCAGGGTGTACACTTATATGGTGTACATTCAGAAACCATTACTCTCACGTTATAGCACAGGCAAATAGAAACCTTGGCTTTATAATAAGAATCGCCGAGTTCACTGATCCATATTGTCTGCGGGCAGTGTATTTTTCACTTGTTCGGTCTGTCCTGGAAACTTCCGCAACCATTTGGTCTAACAGAATTGAAGCAGTACAAGCAAGATTCCTCCGCTTTGCTCTTAGAGCTTTACCGTGGCGTAACCCAACAGAGCTACCACCATACATCGATCGCTGTCATCTGCTCGATATGGAAATTCTGGCAAAAAGGCGAAATACATTCAGAGCGGTATTTGTTGGGATAATATTGGCTGGCCAAATGGATGCCCCAGATATTCTCTCACAAATCAACATCAACGTACCCCCCAGAAACCTTAGATCACGTAGCTTTTTAAGACTCGACTTTCAGCGCACCGAGTATGGCCAGAACGAACCCATAAGGGAGATGTATAATGTTTTCAATACTGTGTATGACCATTTCGGTTTTTATGTTTCTAGTGAAGTTTTCTAGAATAGACTTAAAAGATTGACTTAGCTTATAAGATTATGTTAAAATATTTCTGTAATGTTATTGTAATGCTGTGTAACTTGTATGTAATTTTGTTAATCTGTAATGTGAGATCATTGTAGATATTGAAAAAACATACGAAAAGATTATGGGTTTTTACGCGCATTCGAGGTCTGCTTCTGAAGTGAACCTTGAATGGGCTTTTCCCCTACAATAACAACAATAAACTCTGACCTTGTTCGAACAGACCACCCAAACTGTTCAAGCGTTACGGTACGAATGAGTCGATATGTGTGATTAGTTAAAGACAGAAATGGTTTTTAGTTAATGTATGAATGAATAATAAAAATCTACAAGAGGTAACCCCATGGGGTTGCACGAGCTGTAGACGTAGGACTATACTACTTATCGTAAAATATTTATTTTCTTAGTACATTTATAGTAATAATAAATCAAACATATTTCTTGCGTATGGTTTAATCACAACCAATCAACATCGAATAATACATTTTGAACCAAACCTTCTTGGTTATCAGGTCATTTCATTTGTAGCAGGTGATCGAATCCGATTAAACTTATTTAAGAAGATCTGAAGAAAGAAGACAGAAAACTGTGACCGAACTAATATCTGGAACTAAATCTTTATAGCATAAGAGTAGCTTGTAAAAACTTTTCGATTGTGTGTGGTAAAAAATCCGGACCAGTGAAGAAAAATCAAATTTTAGACAATATAATCACATTTCATGTATAGACCAAGCATTCTAGTTATATTTTCCCATTATTGTAACTTTCCTAAAGTACGCATACAAATATAGCGAATACAGTGGTCAAAATCATATATCGAAACTATAAATATACAAGAATCGATAATGAATCAATGAATTGATCGAACGTAACTAATAAACTTTCGTTGTGCAATTTAGTAACAAATTAGATCCACCTACCTACACATTCGCCTCAAACATTAAACCCAAGCGCACAAAGCTGAGTAGAGCGAAAGAGACAACTAATACCACGACACTATGTTAACCGTGTTTGCAAATGGAGCTCGCATGCACAAACTATTTTGTGTACGAATAATTATATATAAAAGTGTGCTGGAAACGAGCACAACACAAACGATAGCATAGTGTTTGAACAGACAAGCTCATTCGCATTCACTGTGTAGCGTACCTCCACAAACAGTGTAATGGACTTCTAACTCAGCTACATTGGCTGTGAAAACACACAGCGCAGTGATCTGCTTCGCCTGCCGTTCAACAGGCAACTGAGCTGGTTCGGCGAAATCCGTCCGTTTAAATAGTCGATGATGACGTCATTCATAGAAGCGTAGCGCGCTAGGTACACAAATCTGTCGTGCTGGACTAGGGAAGCGCTATCTCCTGTGTAAATGCGCGACATTTTGACTAGGTTGTTCATTATTTGAATTTTTAATGCCATGATATCAAAAATCTTTGGGTTTATCTATTGGAATCAATTCTTAGAAGTATTTCGGGGCGATATGCGCAAAAAAAATTGAAAATTTATCGTGAGATGGCTGAATTATATGCGTTTAAAATTGGACCACTTTTCGTTACATACCATTTTTGTAGAATTTGCAACGTGCACCCCTATATAGAAAACAAAGACGTAGTTCTACGTCAAAAATAACAAGGCAAGATAAAATACTATCTATTCTTTATTAAATTTAAAAGTAATATCACCGATTAACAGACATAGCACTCAAAAGGTTTTTAATCGCAGAGTAGAATGAAATAGAGTTTTACAGTCAGATATCCCTTTATCGCCATATAAATTAGCTTTCCGGCAATCGTGTCATTAACTACATTTAGGCAACCTCCTGATGCTCCAAAACGATCTCAACTGAATTTCAAAATGATGTGCATTCAGCGCACTACAATACTTCTGGAGGGTTGAACCAACCACTCAACATCACTAAAGCAGGGAATAAAAAAACAAAATTTTGGAATCATTGCAGAATTTGTTTCAATTTCTCAAATCCATCACATCTAATACAAAACACTCACCACATGTTGTATCTTCTCTCTTTTCAGAAAATTCTAAAAATGTCCAACCTACTTAATGTTGTTTTCCTCCTGCTTGCACTGGTAACGTTTTCAGCCGCTAATGATTGCGGGGAAAAATTTCGTGGAAAATGCAGTTGCGGTACGCAAATGTACAACTACCAGACGCGCTACGTTGTCAATTGCACCAATGAAGGCTTTCGAGATACGGCCGTACTGGAGTATCTGCCGAAGCAGACAGAGGTTGTTATCTTTTCCGGAAACTACATCGAAGAGCTGCCTTGGAACGTTTTCGGTGCCATCAATGATCTCGCGAATCTTACCATCGTCGATATGAGCAACAATCACATACGTGAGATCCGTGGAAAAACGTATCATCACGTACCGAACGTTAAACGGTTAATTCTAAACCATAACAATTTGAGCATTTCCCGGTACGACGATGACGAGTATAATCACCACCATCCGAGAGTGTTTTCGAACTTTATCAATCTAATGGAACTGCATTTGACGAATGCTTTTTCCGATAACACATCAGCGGAGCTTTCGGCGGATCTGCATGATATCTTCGTTAGCAGTAACCTAACCAAATTAGTGAAACTCCATCTCGAACAGAATGAGATATCCAGATTCAACGATAAACGCGTGTTTTGTGATTTGCCAGCATTGTTGGATCTGCATCTTGGAGACAACCTGCTTACAGCGATCAATTTCAACATCACCTGTTTGAGTAGACTTCGTTTCCTAGATCTAGAACGTAACAAATTCGAAGATCTGCGACCACATGATTTGAATATGTTGGATTCACTTCAAACACTTCCCGACCGATCAGTCAATCTGATGGTCGACTTCACATTCAACCCGTTCAACTGTAACTGCACTTTAAACCCACTGTACGAGTGGATGCGCAAAACGAACGTGACCGTACGGAATCGTGAAAATCTCATGTGTTTCCGTAACAAGAAGCATCAGGAACCTATTCTGTCGCTTAATATGAAAAAATGCCAGAAGGCACGATCGGGAAAGCGGGATCACACCGTCACACTGGTGTTTGTATTGATCTGTCTCAGTTGTATTCTAGCAGGGCTCGTTGGTTCATTGATCTACATGAGCAAAGACAAACTGAAGACTCTGCTCAGTCCGATGGTGGATCACGTTTCCAAGAAAGTGCAGTATACGACTATCAAGGATGAGGAAGCTCCCGAACAGTATGTATGATGCAGCGTAACGATCAGGCAGGGAAGGTGTGCGCCGCGTGTGGAGTGTGTGTAAGCAGCGCATGAACAGAAAGACAGTGATCGAGGTGGAACCACGAAAAAGGATCTAATCATATCTAAGTGTAGCTAAGCTTAAGCCAAGTAATGTAAATAAAAGAAAGAGAATTTTAACTTTACACTATTTAAGCGAATTCAAATGAGCTACTAATGCAACTAACGCTAAAAGCAGGATTAATTAATTCAAAAGACATCGTTACTTAAAATGACCTTAGGTTCCCTAGAATAGGATAAATGTTTTATCTTAATTTTTTGTTAAGAGTAGTGTCTAGCAATACGATAGTAATATTTCCAAAATAGTAGATAAATTAAGGAGACGAATGGATTGATTAACCGAATAAATTTTTCAGGTTCTTTAATGCGCGCTAACATAATTGTTTGAAAGAAATCAGATAAAATATTTTATAGGTACTTTTCTGCAGCTATATGAAAGTATTTCAATGTTTTCAAGATTTTACGACACATAACAGCTACCATTTTTGTATCATCATTTCATTTGATTATATTTTTATATGTTATATGCCTTATATAATATATTGATAGAGCAAAAAGTCCTATTTCAATTCAAGGCTTATGAGCATCCATTGGTTCAACGATGAAAAACAAATCACTCTCAACAGTTTGCCAACTAACTACCCTGGAGGTGCTCCCAGGCTGTCGGTGTCGGGCCTTTCGTCAAACTTCTTTCAGTAGGATAAATTTTGTTGGCATTCAAAACTTTTATTAATTAATAATTCTCTTCATTGAGCACACGTACACACGGTCGCTCTATTCTATGCTCTGTACACACGTACAGCCAATAGAGAAGACAACCCTTAGCCCGAGCCATAAATTTTGATTCCGGAACATGCTCGGGGTGTACTAAGGCAGCAAGCAAGGTATATTATCTGGCTAAATTTATGCCAACGATGAGCAACGGATGTCGGTTAGGTAAGGCGCAATCCCAAACGTTACGTTGTCTATATCGATTTAGTGCCTCTGCTTGTTATGCCACCGAGTCCACTACAGTTAAAATTGTATTAACCGTTTTAAGGTGCTAAATGGAGAAAGTTTCTTCGAAAGTTTATCGGGACGGTCCCATCCCGCATACTTGATAAAGGAAGTTCCTGTAGTTAAGTCAAAGTTTGAGTGTGATGAAATTCATTCGGCATTTAATGAAGAAACAGGGTTTGTGTCAGTTCAGACGTGCAAGGTTTATCGGAATAAAATTTAACTTTACACAAAAAATATCAGGCTTATTCTGCATTGCGATGGAATGATTTTTCGAACAAATGTGATTCGATCGAGTCGGACCCCCTTTTAATTCTGCTGTCGTTATTGAGAATGTAAATCATATTCGTTCGAAAAGGCGACCCGTCGTAATGCAAAATAAGACAATATACATATAACGTAATTGTAATTACAGTGTAGTGCGTTGCAAATAATGAGAGAGTTATAAAGGTGTGAAAGTTACACCATGCTAAGAAAAAAATCGGTTTGAATTGATTTCTCAACAGCTTGGAGAGATATTGTAAGCTGTTGGGAACGGATGATCTTTTCCCTTTTTTTTCAAAGAAATGTATAGAATTCGCTCAAACTTCCAAGATTTTTTTTGAGGCCCGGAGGGCCAAATCTTATATTCCAATCGACTCAGCTCGACGATTTGGGACAATGTCTGTGTCTGTATATAGGGGAGTCCAGGACAAATGAAAGAAACGCTTACGTTTATTTCATTTGTCTCCTTCTCAAAGGCTGCTTTTATTGGGGAATCGGCCAAAATCTGAGTCGATCCGCGTTTGCGACCTTGGCCCTTCTTCGAATCAGTTTTTGCACTCGTCTAGAGGATAGTCTGACGTCTTCAGGCAGGCTTACATCTGCAGCGGATTCTATGCTGATAGACGAGATTTGTTCGGGGTTGGGTTGATCTGTTACAAATCTTGCCAGGAAATCTTCAGAAGGAAAAATTCAGGGTTGAAAGGGCAATATTGGAATCATCTGTTTTTATGAATAATTTCCAATCTTTAATGGTAGGTACTTATCTATTCTTTCTTTTCGTCAACAATTTTAATTTATTGTTATTGCTTATTTCTAATGTATAATTTTACTCATTATTATCAATATTAGCTTTTTTGTAGGAGACGAACCATTGTGACCAGTATTTAGATCTATTGAGGTGAATATCCTATTTCAGAAAAAGAAAAAGGGTCAGGGCCGGCGGAAAGCGTGGATAGTATGGGTAGTACTACCCGCTCGAAAATAACTCGAAATTTTGAACCATTTCAAAAAATTTAGATGTGCAACGCATGTATCTCGCACTACACTCATTTGAAAACATCGATGTACCATACCGATTTGCATAAACAAACGTGATTTAATGTGAATGTAATGTAAGCATGTACATTGCGAAAAGGGAAAAAAATCCTTACTAATGGACCCCTCACCCTATGCTTTCTACCCACTCGGGCGTAAAGTGTTTCGCCGCCCCTGAAGGTTGGTATTTCACGTATATGAAGGTGCACGACTGTGTTGTTGTTGTTGTTGACTAAAGTCCAAACTTTGCCCTATCGGTTCAAACAAGATGGTTTTATGTAATTTTGGTACGCTGAATTCGTTTTTGATATTAAAACATTTAAAAAATAAACATTTACTATTCATTAGGGTGTCTCAAAAATATATTTTTTTTCGAAATCCTTCTTAAAATTTGTGTATATTAATTTTCATGTGCTAAATCAGTTTTGATATTACCACTTGTAAAAAAAAGTCATTATGCATTAGAGTGGCTCAAGAATAATTATGTTGTTGTGAAAGTTCAAAAAAACGTTTAAAGAAATTTTTGTGCGCTGAATTCCTTCTTTGGTTATAAAAATAGAAATTAACTTTACTACTTATTAGAGTGGAATAATGTTTTCAATAGTAATTTTGGAATTTATCTTCCATATTGAAACGAATTGATTGACATCTCATTACGGGGCTTCAGAAATGACTATTTTGTTTCTACGGATCAATTAAGATGTGTTTGACTAATATTGAAACGTTTAATTAATTAGTAGGTTACTTGATATGGAAACTAATTTTTTTTTTCATTTTTACACAAACATTTTGAGCGTCTTAGTGGAATGTTTAATTAGATTCACTATTCAACAAGATGGTTAACGATTTTTTTTCGCAGGTGTGTTTTAAGTTACTTAGGTTGCTTATTTCTTATCTTAAATAAAAATAAATTTAAAACCATTTTTCGCGTATATGGTACATTAAAAAATGGTCCAATTTTATTTGGATAATGATGCATAACCTTTAGCTATATCAGTGCTATGCAAAGTCGGATCAAAATAGTCTCACCAAATGACTAGAACTGTGTTCACTCAATTTGACAGTTATTGCGTAAGTTATCAAGAAAAAGTTCCAAAAACATTTTATGACATATTTCAGATGACTGAAAATATTTACTGATTTAAAAAAACTACAAGGGGCAGCCCTATGGGGCTGCACGAACTGTAGACGTAGGACTATACTACTTAATGTAAAATATTTATTTTCTTAGTACTTAGTGTGTGGGAAAACACCCGGACCGGTGAAGAAAAAATCAAATTTTAGACAATATAATCACATCTCATGTATAAACAAGCTTTCTAGTTGCTCTCAAACAGATCCTAAAAGTTCAAACACCCTTGGATAACCCTAATTTTGTAGATGTGTTTCGATGCCACAGGATTGTAAAATGGTTAATATTAAGTCATGAAAATTCAATTCTTCCGTGACATTTTTTTTGCCTGCAAAATGCCCTGTGTGTATGCAAAGCTCATGATTTGTTGGGATATTAGGATGATCGGAAAATGCTTTCCAACGCTGCGCATTGCATACATACAGGACATTTTGCAAGTCACCAGAAGCTTTTCATTTTACCACCGCCACATGTTCAATTTACCCACTCGCTATAAACATGTCTCATTTTTGGACATGGTTAGAAATCAAGAATCATGTTTGAAAAAATGTGTTTATGACGAAGTATTTTTACCAGATATGTACAAAACATGTCTAACAAGAAACATATAAGGTGATTGTAATGTCTCATTCACTTATTAGTTAGAAAATAATGACTTTGCTTAACGTGTTCATTTTACCGCCCGTTCCCCTACCTACCAACACATTCACCCAAACATTGAACCCAAGCGCACAATGCAAAATGAGTCAACGCTGATGATGATGAGTAGAGCGAAAGAGACAACTAGTACCACCACGACACTATTAGCGCATTTCACCAAAATTCAACGCGGCCATTGCCGATTGAAAGGAACGGCCGCGCTTAACCCATCTGTCATAATATCGTGATTTTGCATAGCGAAAGGCTGAATGATAACACATTTTGTTCCAAAAACAGCCCTGCATTATGCAACACTTTGTGCAGGTTGATTATACCAGTTGCAAGTGGGGCCAAATTCACCAAGTTCCGTAAAATTCCTTTTAAATTACAGAATTGATAAAATTGCTGGGATGAGCTAAACTAATTAATCAAATCCTGTTTTAAAAACTGTCCTTGCGTTTAAACCAAAATGGAAGCATATTACTACCACTACATTACTTAATTTCAAGCGCAAATAGCAAATACATGTGCTAGTTAAACCAAAAATTTACTGGCAACATTACAGCGGTATTTAGAAAGCAGTTGGAGCGGTCGCCTGTTGTACGACACAGTGTAGCGTCCCTCCACAGCCAGTGTAACGGACTTCTAACTCAGCTACACTGGCTGTAAAAAACACAGCGCAGTGATCTGCTTCGCCAACTGTTCAACAGGGAACTGAGCGTTAGGGATGTCACATTGAAATCTGTGTTTCGATAAAAAAAAATCTTTTTATCATCTGTGATGACTAAAACAGGAAAAAAATCTGTGAAAATCTGTGAAATTTTCAACAAAATGCCAAAAATCTGTCATCTGTGAAAAAGAATCTGTGATCAAAAATTGTGAAAAAAATCTGTGACATTACAGAAAAATCTGTGAATATGGTAACCCTGCTGAGCGTGTCTGGCCAAGTCCGTTCTTTAAATAGTCGATGATGACGTCATTCATAGAAGCGTAGCGCGCTAGGTACACCAATCTATCGTACAGGGCTTGGGAAGCGCTATCTTCTGTGTGTTAATGTGCGATATTTTGACAAGGTTGTATATTATTTAATTTTTTAATGCTATGATATCAAAAATCTTTGGGTTTATCTGTTGGAATCTATTCTTAGAAGTATTTCGGGGCGATTTCCGCAAAAAAATTGAAAATTTATTGTGAGATGGCTGAATTATATGCGTTTAAAATTGGACCACTTTTCGTTACATACCATTTTTGTAGAATTTGCAGAGTGCACCCCCATATCGAAAACAAAGACGTAGTCCTACGTCAAAATTCTTAATACCTTTACCATCTAAAAACCATACTTCCACTCCGCTCCTTACTCTTGATCACTAGTAAAACCCTTGTAGATCATGTTCTCAATGCTATTTGAAAGTTGTGCATGTATACGTGCCATTATTCTAGCTAAAAGTGATTATTCAAATTCAATATCAGTAATAACCATTCGTCTCCATTCACAGTTTCTTTTTTTTTTTTTTCAAATTTTGACTGCTTTTCGCAAGTTTTCGCAAAACTAGCATAAGCTCATTTTAAAGAGAAAATTAAAAGCTGTCGAATGAGTATAGTGTGATTGCGGGCATTCGCGGGCGTCGTTGTTGATATCGCATTAGAAGTTCAAATTCAATAAAAATTCATGACAAACAGTTATCCAAACACTAACTATACCAACTAGTGACTTATTTTTGGCGATTTTACGATGTAATTTTATCACACGATAATTTTGGTGAAGTAATGCAATGCATAAAATAAACCGTTTCTTTGAAAAACGAAAATAACCGTATACAGATCCTGTGGTTAAATATTGCAAAAACACTTGAGTTGTGCCCTTCAAAAATCTGTCAAAAAATTATTTTACATTCAAATTACCTAAAATCTCGCAAAAATGTCTCTGATGGCTCAGCTGATACGAGAAAAATACTGGTGAGAATATCACAGAACTTAATTAACTTTAACTTTCTCTTATTATGTACTAAAGAAGACTCAATTTAGCCCTCAAAACTCTTGCGAAGTGGCCAAACAGTATAGATAAATGATTTATACACATTAAGAGAAGATCAAAATAAAATTGCATATAATTGGATAACCAACAACAGTGGTGCTAGAAAAAATTAATATTTTATCAATCGTCAAAGCATCAATTGGTTTCAGCTTAATAACATTTTTTTTCAAGCATCAGATCGTTTCGTAGCTTTAGAGACATTGTTTCTTTGTTAAATTTTCTACAAAAGCCACATAACGGTTTATTTTTAGGAAGCAATGGGCGAATCCTGGAGGAATTATTTTGTGAAAGTTTGTTTTCCCATATAAAATCCCATGTAAACTTTAAACAGTGAGCGCAAAAATATAGTTTCAGGGATCGAGCTAAGAATTTGCACAGATGTTCTAGGACCCGAATGGTACCCAAAAAGTTGCTCGAAGCTGGAATCTATTTTTCCCACCCTACTGAACAACTCGGCCAACCAGCCCCGCACAAAATTCGACAAAAACTTACCCCAATGCATGTTTTCGAGAACAATCACGATTTACAAAAACAAAAATAAGGTTACACTGGAAACCGTTATACGTAACCCCCAATGACGTAAAGTAACCCCCGATGACGGTTCCAGCCGAATTTTAATTTCGATAGAACAGAAAAGGATGATATCAGGGCATATTTTGTATTTCATTTTTCTACCTACCACCGCGCGAAATAATTGCCAAAAAAATTCAAGTTGTCTGTATGAACTTTGATGGCTTATCGACTTTAAAAAAAATAAAAACTCGTTTGGAATTTACTATTCCTGCTTAAATCTAAAATTTGTTTGTTGTATAAAAAATAGACACTACAAAGTTTCGTCAAACTAAGGTAAAGGAAAATTTTGGATTTTTGTATATTTTGTACTGAAAAATCGAACAATGTGCTCAAAAAGTATTTTATAAGTTTAGAGTAAACTCATTTCGAATTTGAATAATTATGTAGACTTTAAGTGCGATAAGTAATCTACAAAAAAATTCGAGAGGTCAGTCACCCCGGTTTACGGTCCGTAAGATTTTAAGCCTGTTTCTAATGACCCTGTCACTTCTAGTTGTCCGATCTGTATATTTCAAGTCCTTGGCACTAATCACCTTAAATCATTTAAAAAAAAATTCGTGGTGTGACACGCTTCCATAGAGAAATGTTTACAGAAAAGTGGTTATGGAAATTCACCATGATTTTTTAATTTTTTTTAATGGTAGTAATTTTAAGTCAAATAAGATAAAATTACGATTTCGATGAAAACTACTATTCACGAATTTTTCTTTTTGACTATAATATTGACATTTGAAGTTTTTGGCCCGTTTATTTTTAAAAAGCTACTACGGGTGACCTATTTGACCGATTTTAACGCACTAACTAGCAATAAAATTGTCGTTAGACACAGATTGTTCGTGATTTTTCCAATCCGGAATGTTATTATTTTGTATATTTTTTGAACAATTGTTTAAAACAAAATGAAATAAAAAGGTGTTCTGGATTGCCCATTAAAACAAAAGAGTGGATTTGTGTCAAAAATGAGTTATCTGTTCAATTGTATTCTGAATCACCACTGAATGACTAAGCACAAAAAAGATTACCGTATAGAAAATATAAAAAATTACCAAAACATGGTTGTTCTATCCTGAAGGTCCAAAAAATGTAAATCTCGAGTAGCGTTTTGCTCGACTTTTCAATAATTTTTTTTTAAAATGATGCATGCAACAACATCGACACCCTTTTAATAAATTGCTCTTCAGTCAAAATGATATCATTGACTGTGGAATATGTTTACTAAATTGTTTAGTATTCCACGCCTGTGAAACGTATACGGAATTTCGTGGAGTTCCTCTTATTTTACTGGAGAAGAATGATTTAAAAGTTCAAACAGCACCGCATCTGGATGAAACAAACAATAGACAAAACATTTAATGTTACCAAAACAAAAATATCCTTTATGTAGAAATCCCCGGATCATAACATTATGATATAAATTGCTATCACGACTTCTGTGAAACATTTTTACAAGCTTTTCTTTAAAAAAAGTTGCTGATTAATTAGGGTGAGGTGGGGCAAATCCGACCGTGTGGGTAAACCCGACCCCCCTCTATTATCGAAAATTGGAACCACTACGCAAACTAATATCAATGTTGTCGTGTAAAGCGTCGAAAATAACCGTAATGGTGGCATGACAGCGTTTTATTAATCTACATCGAGATGATAACACGACAACAAGTGCGTTTTTACAACTTTTGATTTAATTTTTATGCATAATTGACTACTGGATATTTCTGATTGTTAAAGTGATCGCAAGGTAAGTGGTAGTAGATTCTTTGACTAAATCCCTACAAAGTAGGCACTTGATGAAGTTGGTTCAATTTTTTCATATTTCTTTAAATTGCGTCGTTATGAAAAATGACACGACCTCCAAATAGTGGGGTAAATCCAACCGCTTTTTTGCTATGAAATTGTTTATTTATCAATTTAAAACGTATTTTTATAAGTTTTTTTAGCACAAAAGTTTGTAATTACAAATTAAAGACACAGGAACGAGATGAATATAGATTTCGTCGAGCAGTTACTCCGATGCAAATGGGAATATCTTTACGTGCTGCTGCTCGTGATTTTGACATTCCGAGATTGACATTTAATTCCATTTTCCTTTATTGCCTGAACATTCATTGATTTATCAATGCAAAACCATTATATTTGGGTAATATCTATACTAAATCAACCAAAAACATAGGTAGTCGAGTTTAGGGGAACATGGGGAGACGTGACCAAGCGCAAGATTCTATTTTTGGCTATGACATCTTCTATTCGGTTCTTAATTTTTTTTCAAAAATATTTTTATACTGGTTTCGATCCCTTAAGATAATTTCAAAAGTTTGGAATGAAAAATCCTTTCCTTATAGAAAATATTCCGTAATTAATAAATTTGCATTAAATGATGTATTTTTTATCAAACTTTGTATGGACATATCTACTCGACTACTAATTACTATTAATGTACTAATATACCATCTTAATCCTTGTAAAGCAGTGAAATGATTTTACATAAATTGGAACACTGGAATAGTTATCACTAGAATTTGCATGACATTGAACGCGGTAACTAATGTTGGGGAGACTTGACCAAGACTTTATGGGGAGACTTGACCAAGTGACAATAAGCTGAATAAAGATACAAAATTCCTGATATTTAGTATGGTTTGGTATCTACTGTTAATGTTAATCACGACACAAAAAATACCACCTCAAACATCGGTCTATATATTTTAGTATTAGTCAACAAAGTTAGCAGTAACATGACTGATTTCTGGACGTGTGAACATGCAATGTAAGCAGTACAGTTAATCCTTAAAAAGAAATTCATTAAATAAATTTAAATTTATGAAATGCAACCCTTCTATATTTTTTACTGCTACCTAAGGATCTCGACAATATGGAAAAAAATAATTACATTATAATTATATGTAATTATTTTTTGTTATGATTTTTCAAAATTCCCTTGGTCAAGACTCCCCAGGCCTTGCTCAAGTCTCCCCGCAGTGGGGAGACTTGACCAAAACAAAAACGATCATAGAACTTTTATAACTTTTGAAAAATTAAATTAAAAATTCTGTAAAAAACCATGAACACGCACAATAACTTTGCACATTATATCACAATGACTGAAGGTTTTTTTTAGAGATTTATGCAGGTTTAGCTGAAAATCTGGTCAAGTCTCCCCATGCTCCCCTACCCCACTATTTTAGAAAACAGTAAAAAGGACTTTTTCGTACAAAGCTTGCAACTTAAATAAATGATGCATAAAATTCTGTACACAGAAATTTGCGCAGAAGCCCTAACTTTTAATTTGTTTTATATAACCACTTGATCTGATGTAAAATGAGCATTTTACAACCAAAACCAAGTACTAGGTCGGATTTTCCGCACCATACCCTATGATTGATAATTAATATATTGTAGATATGAAGTGAAAACCATGAATTTTTATTGGATTTGTTCAGGATGAAATTAAAACAATGTAACAAAAATTCTATTATAATACAAAAAAGTTGATTCTTCTGTATGGAATTCTTCTTGATTAATTCAGGTAATGATTGAATTAATAATTCTTGTTTGTCCGTGCAAAAAATGTATTAAGCTTACCAAAATAATTAAACTTGCAATTTTTTTTCAACTGAATCGAAAATTTGTTAAACATTTCTGCTAGGGCTACCTCAGTACAACAATGTGCGTGTCCGTTTGTATGCTCCCACCATGTGCCGGTAAGCTCGCGGGTTTGTTTTTGTTTTCGATCGTAACATAAGAGCGAAGCGTTCATTCTTGGTAGAGTTGTATTCGTGAAAGCATAACATCAGCTTGTGTCAGGTAAAGATAAATGAACTTGCCGTCGCTGTCGCTTCCATAAATACATTTTCATCATTCATTCATATTTTTGTTTTCCTACTGATGTGTCATAGGCGACTAATTTTCTCGTGAATTAAAATACCTAAATCGGACTAGACTAGCTACAGAGAGGTATATATCTTATATACTAGAGCTGTGTTTTTTTGTCATAGTAGTTCGCTGAAGATATATTGGAAAGTTATTCGAGTTAAACTTAGTAATTAAACAAGGCCTCAAAGCAGCTAAGCTATGTAAGTACTCAATAAACATTAATCAGTTTATACAGGCAAGAAAATTATACATTAGTATCTTTTGCTATGAAACACAGTATACAAGTGTGCATGTAAATCTCAGTGCTGGTAAGATGTTCGATTTCAATGCATCTTGGGTGCTGCTATGTTTACCGCTTCTGTCTTCTGAAGCCACTTGTTTTAATGATTAAATTTTTCGTGTTCATGATCCAGAAAGGAACGCAAACGGAGTGATAGTTTTTTGCCTAAGCCACGTTTACAAAGTACGTTTCTCTATTCGCTGCAAGAAAGTACACACAGCCCAGATAAAAAAAAAGTGAAAAGGTGGTATTTTAACTAAGTTGATAAATATAGCAAAAAGTGTGCTGAATCGGACGCAGTAGGAGAGATGAGCACTACGTATTTAAAAAACAATCAAATTTAATGCAAATTAAACTGTACCGTAAAACGGGGGAACATCGATCACTTTTTCAGAAGAATTTCGAATAATTTTCTTGAAATCAAGTAGATGTGTTTGTATTTTTAAAGTAAGTATTTGTACCCATAATTTTAAACCGTTCCAACTGTTTCGTGATTTAATTTGTAATTTGTAATTTATTTATCAGCAGAACGAAAACTTGTCAGTTACATAAACTTTGTATCAAGTCAAGGAAAAAGTTAAATCGTTTATAAAAAAAATAATTGTTAATCTTCATTCTTCGCTGTCAGCACAATCATTGAATCGAAAAAGAACGTTGGGAGAGTTGTGCAAATTGTACAACTTCAGGTGATTTCATGCCCAATATTGTTACGTCCCAAAAGAAAATCTAATTGGAAGGATCCAGTTAACTTTTACCCAACTTTTTCAGGAAAATAGTCGAAATTAAATTTCTTACAAGAAAAACATCTGATTTGATCGTGGATTATTTTAAAAAAATATTTACGGATCCTAAAAAAAATAGTTCAGTTATAGTAATCAACGATACTCCGTTTTACGGCGCCATAACTTTTTCAAAAGATTTGAGATGCTTCGGATAGATGCTACTACAGTGAAAACCCGTTTTTATCAGCCCCCAATTTTGCCAGCTTTTCGACCCGATTTCGTCAGCCAGCCAGGATTATGAGGCCATGTCTACGGAATAGTGTTGAATATTTCGGTTTATTTAAGAAAATGAATAAATATGTGTTTTCGTTACCCCTATTTTGTCAAACAAAAATACGCCAAAGGGGCTGATAAAAACAGGTCTTTAGTGTATTATCAAAGACGCGAACTGTCAGATATACAGTGAAGACCCGACAAAATGTTATTTCAAATCAAAATGCACTTAACTAAAATCTTCCAAAATGTGATAGCTTTCGAGATGTTTGGAGTTTTGGCTCAGAGACCATCCATAAAATTATATGGGGGAGGGGGGAGTTTTGTAATTTGTGATGATGTGTGACGACAGGGGGGTAGGGGGTCATATCATGCTACGTAGCTTTTTTAAAGGGAATAGGGGTTGACCTGATGTCACGACAATCTTACCAGTTTCATCTGACATCGTTTTTTTTTATTTTTTAATTGGACAAGGGAAGAGGTAGGGTTACCGTCAAGCTACGTAATTATCAGGGGTATTTAGAGGTTTGTGACGAAATGCTACGATGGGGGAGGGGGTGTTAAATATCACTCAAAAATGCTACGTCATTTATGAATGATCCCTCAACTAAAATTCTCTTTATTAAAAGTTATTAGCATCTACTCATCATGAACCATGCACAATCATATGTTTATAGTTTTAAACATGAAAAAGAATTTGGCAGTGAATTTGGATCATGGAGAAGCTATCAATAAGAAAATTTGCCTAACGACAACTTTTAGAGTACTTTTTAATTAATTTATTAATTTTAATTAATATTTGCAGCCAAAAATAATATAACCCTAATACAATTAGAAATCAATGCTCATAACAAAAAATTTCGAAAACGCTATTGTTTTCGAGATATTTTAAATTTTGTTTCAGCAAAAACAATTATTACGACGTTTTGATGAGTTATTGGCAGCTCTCCATCAGGAACAATAAGTTTTTCGAAAAGCACATCAAGGTAGTATTTACAATGTATTTGAAAACAACATAAAAACCATGGATATATGGATCAAGCATAGTTTATGACAATTGAACTATAGAGTGTAACGTGCTTCGGTGGGAATCAATTTAATTCATAATTTATTTCACATTCAAACAGCACTATAACAACACAATAGGTACCTAACACAATTAAAACGCCTAATAGTCTACTCAGTACTCAGCTTTAGCGCCATCTGCTAGCGGCTAGTCGTAGGTTCGAGCAGCAGATATAAGAAAACTATTAGGAACTCGAATATCGTTATTCATTTGATAAGGTTCAGCGTGATGTCCAGAACAAAACTGTTCTAAGCGTCATAAATACATTACAATAGTTGAATCATATTATTATTGTTTTCATGTAGCTTTCGTATAATTCCCAATATCGTCTTGAGGCCCATATGAGCATTTTGGAAAACTTATTGTTCTTGATAGACAAACTCGAATAAATTATGAAAAGCTCGAAATCAAACGAAATATTTGTATTGGTTGGAACAAAATTTTATTTATTGTGAAAACTACTATATCATCGACTTATGAGCATTTTGCTTTGAAATGACATTTTTTCGTGCAGAAGTTTTCATTCTCTGTAACTCTTTATCAGATAGTTTTGTTGAATAAAATACGGTAATTTTTTGCAAAATGATGCATGTAAAAACTTCTACACCCTCTTTAATATTCACTCATGTGTTAAAAAGTTCTAATTGCCAGAAGAAATCATGGAAATTCATAAGCCGAACACAACTGCACCGTTTTATGCGAATCGGCTATTGTTATACTTAGAGTCAGCTACTTTCTCATAGAATCCCTCTTCTGCTTTCTCTAAACATTTGTGCGTTCAATAATAACTCAAACTACTGTGTCCACCTGTCAGCCAGTTCTGTATAGATCTATTAACAGATACCCGCCCGGTCGATGATCATGACCAGTGCCGGAGAGCTTTTCCTCCCTTTATTATTGATCGTTTTTTAAACTATCGCGCTTCGTCCCCGACAAAGCTTCCTTCTAGCTCCATAAGTACCATTTCGTCGTACGCTTGTTGCCTACAACGATGAAGTTTTTTCGGCTCCGTATCGTTTCCTGTTCTTAGGTTTTGCCGCTGCAACCACTCGGCTTCTAGCCTCTTGTTTCTAATTTCTAGTTCGCTCTACGGCACTAAACCAACCAACGCTGGTCTCCACGTGAGGTGTCTGGTGGGTTTCTGTGACTGCGGTACTGAATGCGGATACATAAACCATGTGAATTTAAAACCACGTAAACAAACCATTTGTTGACTTAAAATTCCATAAATGAGAAAAACTATGCTATAAGAAAAAACACATAAAAGGACACTTGAGGGGACTACATTCAATTTCTAAGCACAAACAAAATTGGATAATTAGCAGCTTACAGCAAGATAATAAGAAAAGTTGAGATCATTCTATTTGAAGGGTGTTACGATTAAAAATTGTCGAAACAAGAATGTGTGCAAATTGGTCAAACATTTTATTAAAAAATCAAACCAAGTTTCTTTTGAAATTTCAATTCATTGCGTTGCGTTGCGTTGTGACGATGATTTTGGCGGATTGCACACTGACTTCATCATGTTTGACTGCTGATTATCTAATAAGAGTTGCTTAGGAAATGGTAAGTAGGAATTCATACCAATTCGACCCATATTAAAACCTCAACAGCATGATAGCCATCATTGCCGGCCGCCCCCATCTCCATCGTTCACGGGGAAGGATAAAGGATAAGGTAGCCAGGAAGTGTTGATGCTCCACCTACTTAACGGAAGGACGACGATTCATCAGACTCTTCCATAGGTGTCGCGGAGTTGGTAGTTTGGAAGGGTATCAGGTCTAGGATTCGCTCCAAGCAAGCGATGCGACCTGTAAAGCATATTTTATTACGTAGTTGTTTAGTTAGTCTTCGAGTGCACGATCACTCGAAAAAGAGATCTTCTTTAGTTTTTGGTTTTTTTTAAACTCTGGGCAGCCGGCTACCGAGAGTATACTATGTTCCCTAAACAAAAGCAATTTGAACTCCACTCGAAGTGACACATTATATAGGCAAAAATAGCGCGAGATGTTATAAATCAGGGAAAGTATTTCTTATTTTCCATATCAGATTTGTGGAATACAAGTATACGAGCGATAATAACGAACACTGGAGGGAAATATAAAGGATTGTTAACCTGATGCACGGGCTTGTTAGCAATAACGGAGCTTGAAATTAGGTTCATAAAAACAGACGCGGCGAATTTTCAATACGTATTGACCCGTGATCATAGATACTAGTCAGATTATTCGTATTGGGGCTAATTTCCGATCAACTATTCATTTTTACGGCAATGTTTTCTCGACTAGATCTGTTCGCACCCTCTCATTCTGCTACTATCGGCAGAAGGCTGATAGCACCCAGTCGTCGCCGGTCTAAGGACCAAATGTCATCAATAGACTTAGACTCGCGTGGAGGCATGAGATAGGAAACTTGTGAGAATTTTGTTATCCCACCGTTTGACGACCAAATTTCAATTCATTCAGAATAAAGAAAAAATATTTACTCAAGCTTCCTTTTAGCGAATGCGAATTATCGGGAATTTCATTTCAGCAAAGTTCTGCACAATCTCCTTAATCACTCGCACAGAACGCCATTATTCCTTGAACTGCACGCGTCTCGCGTCTTCTTCAGGTTCCGCTAGACTATTGCTTAATATCTTTCTATTGGGCGGAGCTCTGGCTTGTTGGGAGGAATCATGTCCATGTCCTGAACGTTGTTCATGTCATACCACTTCATGATCTTTTTTTCCGTAATGACAAGATTCCAAAGCCGGCCAGGCAAGGCAACAGACTTTTTCCACAGCTCTTGCTCTTTCTCCATTCTTGCCACATTTACTCTTTCAGTCGACATGTAATATTCCTGTTCAGGGAGCAGTTTAAAGTCTACCTTGACGTAGAATTCGTCATCCTGTACAACACAAACTTCATCAGCATCTTTATGTAGGGGAACATGGGTAGACTTGACCAAGCGCGAAATTCGACAATTATCAATAAGGTATAATAACGTATTCGGTTCTTAATTTTTTTTTTTAAATTATTTTTATACTTGTTTCGAACCCACCAAGTAATTTAAAAAATTTGGAGTGAAAAATCCTTTCCTTACAGAAAATATTCTGTAATTCATGAATTTGCATTAAATGATGTAATTTTTAATCAAACTTTGTATGGACACTTCTAGAGTAATTAATTCTTTTCTAGAAGTCATATACCATATTATTCCTTATGAAGTAGTGAAATTATTCCACATTAATCGGTATATTAGAATGGGTATATATAAAATTAGCACGATTAAGAACTAATGTTGGAAGACTTGACCAACGTTTTATGGGGAGACTTGACCAAGTGGCAATAAGCTGAAGAAAGATACAAAATTTTTGACATTTGCTATTCTGTGGTAGCTATTGTTAATTTTAATTACGCCACAAAAACACCTTAAACACCATTCTATACATTTTTATAGTACTAGCCAACAAGGTTAGCAGTTATATGGCTGATTTTGTAACGTGTGACCATGCGATGTAATCAGTACGGTTAAAATCCCAAAAAGAAAATGCTTTATGATATAAAAATTCATGAAATACAATCCTTTTATAATTTTTGCTGGTACTAAGGACCTCGAAAATGCGGAAAAAAATATTACAGCATGTTTTATGCCATTATTTTTGTAGGGGACGGTGGGGAATTGTGAACCATGGGGAGTTGTGAATACCGCCAATTCCCGCTAAGCTATAGATGATAAAAATATGGTAACTACTGTTAAATGTTTCTACTGTCATGACGTCACTTTCTCATTAGCAAATGTTGCATTAACTCATGTTCTTCATGTCCAGGTAACTAGCGACTATTTATATAAAACAACTTTTTTTTTACTAAATTGCATTTGTGGTATGTGGAGTCCTTTTATGTAGCTGATTTCAAAGTAAATTAGTGCAAAGCTTTCCTTGGGTAATTGGCTTTCATCGACAAAAAAAATTTGGATGAACCTTTAGTGTGTCGATGGAGATACGTATATTTCGAAGATATGGAAAGTGGGGAGTTGTGAACCACCATTAGTGGGGAGTTGTGAACCGTACATTTCAGTGGGTTATAGTATTTTTTTAATAGAATGCTATCATAATTTGAAAATCAGGGATGAATCATACATATTATAATATAAAAATGTTCAATTTTTTGCGAAGAACAGGATTCTGCCACAATTTTAATTTCCGCATGCCACAATCGCGAATTCAGGTGGATTGGCGCGAATCATGTTGTCACCGACCCATTGCGAATCAGATCACTTTTCCATCTCATCTTTTGTTTAGAAATATCTTAAAATTTATCTTCTATAGCCCTAATAAAAATAAATCACAAAAATATTCCATCTCTTCTACTTTTTGCGATGGTTCACAACTTCCCATACCAAACTAAAAAATACCGATCTCACGCATTCTGTCATATCTCAAACAAGACAATGATTTTTTTGAATTGCTTCAGCCCGTGGATGTATTAAGGTGTCCTTAACAAATACCAGGTCTAACATTGAAAATCGGCCAATATTTATGTTAGTTATGCCCCGAAAACAAAACTATGTTCACAACTCCCCACCGTCCCCTACTGATATTTTAAAATTCTCTCGGCCCCGTCTTCCCATGCCTTGGTCAAGTCTCCCCGCAGTAGGGAGACTTAACCAGAAAAAAACGATCGCAGAATAACTTTCATACCTTTTGGAAAAGTAAATCAATAATTCTGCAAAAAAAAATCATGAATACGCACAATGCTTTTGTACATTACATTTCAATGAGTTTCTAAGGATTGAAAACTTTTTTAGAGATTTACGTAGGTTTAACTGAAAACTGTGGTCAACTCTCCCCATGTTCCCCTACAGCCTCCTCGATCGTTCTCTGGGCGACTTGCTTTGCTTATCGTCACGATTTGGAGTCACCATCTTCTTGTTAGTCAACAGTCCGGCTCGTTTTTAGCTCGATGCGCGGTTGTAGACGACACACCCAGCCTGCTTGCGACATTTTTTGGGATTCCGCTTGAAACAGCTGGTCTGAACCTACTGGTTTGTTGAGCTCAATAGATACCCTGAATGCGCTGTATTCGGCGCACATGTAATTCTGTGCATCACTTTATAATTTTAATCTATCTTTAAAAAGTGAACAAAATATCCATTTATTGAATAGTGTCTATCATGATTTTCAAGTAATATGGTACTGCGGGACAGTAGTTTTGACCCAGAAACACTTACTTGTCACAAACGTACACAGTTACAGTACAGATAACAGACGGTGGGCTCGATTTGAAACGAGTGTAAATACCCGCTACTGATATTTCCATTAAATCAGACTCTAAAACACGTTTGGCAAACACTTGTAGGTGGCGCAGTGATCGACACAATGCAGTTGGAGTGCAGTTGTCAAACACATGTAGCAAACAGTTGCGTAGATGGCAATAGTGAAACACGGATTTCCAACGTTTATCAATTTGAAAGTTTACACAGGTTTTTTAATAAATTTTGTTCTAGCCTAAATGTCTGTTATCTGTGATTATAGTAATTGATTATACCTCGATGGGAAAAGCGAGATCATCTCGATTTGGTAGGATGATGAAAGTAAGTCATATCTCTCAATCTTCATAACTTTGCTTATTTGAGCAAGCTAATTAGCATAATACATATATAACACGCTAGAAGCAGTATTGACTAGCAGTATTAACAGAATGATTGGAATCTCAAGGGTATTGTATTATTCGATACTGTGTTTGTTTTGAATTTGAATGAACAAATCGGAAACAGGTTTTCTCGGTTGCTACCTATTCCATTCGCTATACGAGTGGAATTAGTATATAAAACTGAGAAAGGCCCCCTACTCGTCATTCCAATGACCTCTTCAAGTTGGTTGGCGAAGACGAAGATCATCCGAAAAGTCTGCGTTTTGTTGATGCAAAACATACCTACATACGCTCTTCTAATGCGACAGTGGGAACAATGATGTAACCGGAGTGACTTGCGTTAGCACGGAGATTATGTAAACAATTTTCCTACTTTGCGCGCAGCAAAACTGACACTGTTCCAACGACAACCGGTTTATGAAGCCTCGTGGGTATGTTGCTTCTATTCAACTTCCGTAGGTACTCTAGCAGCATGTGCATGTCAAATATGTTTTTTTTTTCAAACTTCTTTGAGAAGGTTCAGTAGGTTGGTGGCTTAACCAGAGAAAAATCGATGTTTAGTTCAAATGGTCAAGTAACTTAAGGACAACTATTTATCGGTTGGTTCAAGTAGGCATGAAGCTACATATATCGAATAAATTTAGCTTATGTAAGGATAAGCAATCACGCACCAATTCCTCATGAGTGGGGAATTCGAGACATTAATTCAAATAACAAACATCATCCCTATATAAAATATTGAGTTTATGTTGGCCACATGGGGATGGGTGCTGTACTATTTTTTGCGCAGCTCCTAAATGAAGCTATAGTATCTTTAGATAGACCTTTCACGGAATTACGCATCTGTGTACCATTTCTTACACAGGTATACAATACTCATTTAATTAACAGAAATTACTCAATTTTTTCTTAAATTTCATTATTTTCACGACAAGCAGTTTAACCATCCAAGAAATTGCGAAAAGGTACTAAGAACGCGATATGGAAGCACGATTATTTCGCGGTTTAGAACCTCGTGATAAACTAAGTGCAGGGAAAATAATCAATGAATTATATTATATCAATTAATTCTCTACATTTCCGCAGTATTTTTATCTTAAGAATCAGTGTCGACTCATTTATGTGATTCTTTGCGGAAAAAAATAGTTTCCTACAGTTTTGTTTTAGGCGTGAAAATATCTGCTCATACTATACTGCGAAAAAATGAGATCGGATGCTACCGTGTCACGAAAAGTTGGGCACCAAAAATCGTTATACCACAGGCTTGCTTTTCTATTGCTAATCGAAACCTCTACTTGTGAGTGAACTAGACCTATCGATAAAACCATTGGAAAAACCCTATTAGCATATGGTTCGTTGAATCTATTCCCATTTGTATTGGAAGTTCTCCGAAAAAAGGATTCAAATTGTTGTTAGTCTACTAGACATATTCTAGCGTTTAACAAGTAATTTTGTTGAGAATTATAATGAATAATAAATGAATTCTCCATTTAAAATAAAAGTATGTCTCAGTGTAACGATTAATATTTTTTCGGTGTAAAGAGACATTAAACGGTAATTTACCGCTCGTATACGCTTTCTATTAAATTTCAAGAAAGATATTTTAATTCAACTAAAAGTTTGTTGATATCTTTGACCAAATATGTTGATAATAATTAAGAAAATAATTTGGACCTCTTTTTGAGCTAAATAGAATTGTCTTTATCTCATATGATTGGCTCGAAACCGAGAAATTCTAAATGATATAACAATGGGATCTACTGTTGTAATAGGGATATTACCCTACTTTCCGCTTTCATTGTGAAACCGGATTTCTAGACTTTCATCATTATCATCTAAGCAAAGTTTTGTATTTGTCTCAAAAAAGATATTGACGAAACATGGATATTAGGATTTGACTTAAACTGCTATAGAATCAAGTAGTTCGTCGCTTGTGGTGTATTGATGTCTCTATATTTAGATGCCATATAAAAATAGGAGTCTAATGTGGTTTATGCATGAAACGAACCCGAGTCCGGTTCTAACCCCAACGGAATCGGTTGTTGCATTTGATTTGGAATCCATAATGACTCCATTCAGAAATCCGAACCGGTTCCGGAATGAGTTTAACTGGGTTAGACCTGCGACGACTGGACTCTCTCAGTAGCAGAATTAGAGGGTGTGAACGGATATAGACGTGAAAACACTGCCGTAAAAGTCGATAGCTGATCGAAGGTTATCAATACCTTGTACTTCCCTTTGATAGTATCATACTATGTTGCGTTTCGGCTTTGCCTCATCAGAAACCGACACTAACTTATTGTCGGAATAGATTAGCGCCGGCTTGACGCAAATCCCTTAAAACTAAAACACACTATGTGTTTCAATCGAACGATTGATCAAACGTGATGTCCCGTTCGAGCAGAAGTTCTGTTTATGCCGATGAGACACAGTGAATCCGAAACTTGTCTTGGCTTAGCAGTCCTATGCGAAAGCATTATGCTATATTTCACCCTAAGGAAGAAAATTTGGTAAAAACCAAAATTTCTCACCAGGGTTAAAATTTAAGGATTTGTGCCCTCCTGTACAAAGACTGGTTTTTACCAACAAATTTTCACCCTAGTGAGAAATTTTGGTTTTTACCAAATTTTCCTTCTTAGGGTGAAATATAGCATAATTTGATAGTATAGTTTTTGTCAGTCGTACACGCGTATTCTAACAAAAATTTCGATAAGAATCATAGGAAATACTTTGTGATATTTCACTTTATCATAACTGTGTTCATATTACGTGTTATCGTTCGATGGTTTTCAGCATAATAAATATATCAAAGAATAATGAAATCTGTCTAAATACTCAATTACGCAGATAAGATTAGCTTTTTTCTAGGCAATATTCGCATGGTCGCCTGTTAGAAACTGAAATTGTCAGGTTCGTCACAACGCAACGCAACCACGGTGTTCCTCAAACCGTTATTAACAAAAAAATGACCACAACTTTGTCATACGGCATTCGAAAGATACAGTATCCAAGCATCTTCTCAGTGAATTTCAAAATGATCCATTCGGAGATTCGAGAGTTTTTGCGATTTGAAGTTTTATGATACGTTTCATAGGGCTACCAGCAAACACCCACGGGTTTGGTCCTACCTCCATAAACAAAAATATTTGTCTGCTTATTTAGTACATGGCATTCACAAGATATAGTAATCAAGTATATCCCCTGCAAGTTTGAAAATATTTCATTGACGGAATCGAAATTTATAACGGTTTGGATGTGGTATGCGGTCATAGATGGGTTTTCTACCAGACTTCCCAGTTAAACTCATTCCGGAACCGGTTCGGATTTCTGAATGGAGTCATTATGGATTCCAAATCAAATGCAACAACCGATTCCGAATCAATCGGTTTCAGAATCGGTTGTTGCATTTGATTTGGAATCCATACTGACTCCATTAAGGATTCCGAATCAAATTCCGAATGGTTTGACCGGGTTTAAGCGTGAATCCATGTTTGTCCATTGACTATTTAGATCGTTTATACGTGTCGCGGTTTTTAAAGGAAAACCTTACCATTTACTTACATAAATATAATATACAAAAGGTGTTATTTGTATAGTGCACTGAAAAAATATGAAAATAGGGTTGTCTACCAAACGTTAAATACAGAGGCGACGCGTGGTTCCACCGTCAACCTGTTCAATACATCACGAGGGCCCTCAAAACGTCACGAAATAAGCAGCTGATCAGAAACGTCTCTAGTTCGATTCCATTACTTTTCTGATCTTATGCTTATTTCGTCGTCGATTCCATCCAACATCTAACGAATAGGACCAATGAATTTGTGACAGGAAACTGTTCGCCGGATCTGAGCAAAACAAATGTGTTGTCAAAACCCATCAATGAATTGTTCAACAAAAGTCTTGTAGAATGCTCAATTTACCGTAGAACAAGATAACATCAGTAGACATATTTTCAGAATGTAAATGCAAAAAACAAACAATTTATTTGAAGCAAAAGTAGACGGTTCATTATTATCGTTGAACCAACTAAATACATACGCGCTTACTAGTATGTCCCAAGGGCAGAAACATTTTGCTAGGCTACCCAAAAAACAAGCATACAACCGACAGCTTTGAACTTATGACGCAATGTGTTTAAAAATTATAAAGCGCACTCGTTTTGCACACAGCTCCAACGCCCATGTGGACATCGCAACAATGCACGCTGGTTCAATATTTGATTTGAACCGGTGCAAAAGAGAATAGAAAAAGCATTCACCCATGACACTCACCCTGCTATTCCATTCATCGCTGATCAAGATGGCTCCATCCAGAGCATGCGGTGAGAGTACGTGCAAGTTTCTGGTTGAACCGGTCATGGGAAAACAGAAAATCTCTGAATTCTACTCGCTGAAGACGCTGAGTTAGTTTATGGTTCAGATCAAATCTAGAGCGTCTATTCAAAACAACACATCTACAATGAGTGACTCTCTTTGTTTTTCTTCTCTTTCGATTTTTAACGACGTAACTATATCACTTATCACTTATTTCACAGTACAGATCGAAAGAAAGTGGTTTTGGCTAGGATATTGTGCAAAGAGTTGAGGGATAAATGTTAAAGCGACCGAATTAAATTTTAACAGAAGAGAAAGTAAACAAAGAGTCACTCATTGTAGGTATGTCGTTTTGAAAAAAATGCTCTAGAAATTGTCGAACTTCAAGGTTTGGATATTATTACTTTCATTTAAAATAGTTATCGTGCTACTGTTAACTCAAAATGGGTTTCGAGTCGGCTGATCTTGGCAACCTGTTCAATGAACAGGTTGAACGTACCGACGCGTCGCCCCTGGTTAAATATAATGTGTAAATTAAAAAAGTGGATAAAAGTTGGAATGCTTATTTCAAAAGGCCATATCTCAATCGTTTGTTGACCGATTCTAATTATTTTCTCATTATTGAACAGGTAGACGTTTCATCGTTAATTTTCATCAAGAAGAATATAAAATAGAGTTGTCTACTTCAAACAATAGACAACATAGTTATCCTCAACTATATGTATTATCACTATTTAGTGAATATATTTATATTCAAAACGACGACCTATCAATTTCTATACATTAGAAAATTACAAATCATGGAAAAATAGAACCATAAACTTAAAAAAATCTTGCTGATTCAGATCAATTTATATTATGATACGGTGTTTGTTGGAAATTTTGTACAATTGTGATTCGCTGGTTGGGTTGACAGATGTTAAAACTGGTCAAAGGGGATGCTATTAGTACAAGTTCATTTGCTCATATCTATAACTATTGTCAGTTTTATTGTCGAATTTGACATTCAGATGTTTATACAGCAATTAGTATATAAAATGGATAGGCCGCTATTTTTAAAACAATACTATTCACTAAATAATGATAATGCATATAGTTGAGATCAATTGTATTGTCTATTTATTGATGTAGATGACTCTATTTTATATTCTTCTTAATGAAAATTAACTATGAAACGTCTACCTGTTCAATAATGAAAAAATAACTAGAATCGGTCAACAAACCATTGAGATATGGCCTTTTGAAGTAAACATTCCAATTTTTATCCATTTTTTTTAATTTATGCATTATATGTAACGTTTGGTAGACAACCCTATTTTCATATTTTTTCAGTGCACCATACAAATAACACCTTTTGTACATTATATTTATGTAATTAAATGGTAAGGTTTTCCTTTAAAAACCGCGACACGTATAAACGATCTAAATAGTCAATGCACAAACATGGATTCACGCTTAAAGTCTGGTAGAAAACCCATCTATGACCGCATACCACATCCAAACCGTTATAAATTTCGATTCCGTCAATGAAATATTTTCAAACTTGCAGGGGATATACTTGATTACTATATCTTTCGAATGCCATGTACTAAATAAGTAGGCAAATATTTTTTGTTTATAGAGATAGGACCAAACCCGTGGGTGTTTGCTGGTAGCCTTATGAAACTTGTCATAAAACTTCAAATCGCAAAAACTCTCGAATCTCTCGATGGATCATTTTGAAATTCACTGAGGAGATGCTTGGATACTGTATCTTTCGAATGGCGTATGACAAATTTGTGATCATTTTTTTGTTAATAACGGTTTTAGGAACACCGTGCAACGTTTCTTCAGATTTTTTGAATTTCTGTAAACTAATTTTACAATAACGTATATGCATTGGCGTACGCACGGGGGAGCTAGGGGGAGGGGGGCTTTAGCCTCCCCCAATGTCTTGGGATTTTTTAAAAATTAATAAGTATGATTATAATGTTGAAGACACACTAGAAATATGTGAAACCTACTGCATATCTCATTTTCTTTAACCTTGTTTAGGTGTTGGGGTATACATGACCCAAAATGAACTTTCGAAATGCGATAACTTTTAAGGTGTTAGCGGGTCATATTGACCCCGATTTCGAACTCTATTTTGTGACACATTGTCAGTCAAATCCATATGAAATTGCACTCAAACTTTGTGTTGGAGTTTCAATTTTCAGTTTCTGGTAAATATTATAGTTTTTGACCAGGTTGACCAGCGGGAATCGGTGCCGAATGGGTTCATGTTTGGCATGCATAGATGTATGCAGAACCGTCATTATAAATCACAAGTTTATTAACAGAACACTAATAATAAACACAACAAAAAATAAGAATATACATATCAGTTTTTTACATAATTAGACCGATCTTGGATGTTCCTTATCATCCGATACTGATTTCGGCGATACCATGGTGTTTCACATAATACTGAACGATTGACAATGATTTCAATCAATGAAACTGATCCCAAAGTTTCGTAATATTCTTGAAAGCTTATATAAAATCACATCTAAAATGATATTGATACTCTAATTCAAATGCTGGATTCTACGTGAAAATCAACCGGAAAATCCGGAACATCAGTAGAACTATCTGATTCATTAATCTTCTTCTAGAATTCTTCAGTTTTCTCGAAAACATTTATTCATATTGCTTTGGCATAAATTTCTGGTTCGGAGTGAAAAATTGACTGTATTGGTCACATAATGACGGAAAATCTGGAACATCCGCTGAAATTGATCAGTTATAAAGCTGGTCTTAGAACCATGGATTTTTAGTGCTTCTTGAATTCTCATTCAAACGTCCTTATGACCTACACATGATTTATTTTGCTACTGGCCTTCCGGAGGATCTGGAACATCCGCGCAGCTGGTCAAGTAATGAACCTTGTCGTAGAGTTCTAAGATTTTTCTGAATATCATTCGAATAAATTCGGGAATATCATTCGCATAAATTCGTACTTGTAACGGGGATATTGACCGTTTTCGTATCGTTCCGGAAGATCCGGAACTGGCTCTGGAAGTCTATGGTTTCCACGAATGTTTTGCCTTTCTCATATAGAAAGGTTATGCAATCAGCCGAGTGTCATATCCCATACGACTCAGTTCGTCGAGATCGGAAAAAGTCTGTATGTGTGTGTGTGTGTATGTATGTGCGTATGTGTCAAATAATGTCACTCATTTTTCTCATAGATGGCTGGACCGATTTGCCCAAATTTAGTCTCAAATGAAAGGTGAAACCTTCCCATCGGCTGCTATTGAATTTTGGATCGATCGGAATTCTGGTTCCGGAATTACGGGTTTAAGAGTGCGGCCACATGGAAATTTCTCATATAAACTATAGGAAAAATTTAAAATAGAATTTTTATTTTTGATGCTAAATGTCTTCAAGGTGCATGAAACGTCGAGATTTGATGCAAACTCGAAAAAATATTTGACGACGATTCACTTTTTTGGATTTTGGCGCATTTTTGTCTTTCTCATATAGAAAGATTATGCAATCACTCTGAAAAACGTCAACCTAATTTTTTTTGACTCGCATAAGGTTTCTGGATTTTAACAGGGGCGTAGTTGATGGTTTAAGGAGAGGGGTTACACCCCCCCCCCTCTACTGTTCACTCCCCTCCCTTAAAAATCTCCTTAAATCACCCCTCAGACCACCACCCCATCCAGCCCTCATACCCCACCCCTTCAACTCCATCATCTTTAAACCACCACTATATCACAAAGCATACCAATTTAATACTATGTTGCGTTTCGGATTCGCCTCATCAGAAACCGACACTAACGTATTGTCGGAATAGATTAGCGCCGGCTTGACGCAAATCCCTTAAAACTAAAACACACTATGTGTTTCAATCAAACGACTGATCAAACGTGATGTCCCGTTAGAGCAGAAGTTCTGTTTATGCCGATGAGACACAAGTGAAGCCGAAACTTGTCTTGGCTTAGCAGGCCTATGCGAAAGCACTATGCTATATTTCACCCTAAGGAGGAAAATTTGGTAAAAACCAAAATTTCTCACTAGGTTTTTACCAAATTTTCCTCCTTAGGGTGAAATATAGCATAGTGCTTTCGCATAGGCCTGCTAAGCCAAGACAAGTTTCGGCTTCACTTGTGTCTCATCGGCATAAACAGAACTTCTGCTCTAACGGGACATCACGTTTGATCAGTCGTTTGATTGAAACACATAGTGTGTTTTAGTTTTAAGGGATTTGCGTCAAGCCGGCGCTAATCTATTCCGACAATACGTTAGTGTCGGTTTCAGATGAGGCGAAGCCGAAACGCAACATAGTATGAAATAAGGATTTGTGCCCTCCTGTACAAAGACTGGTTTATACCAACAAATTTTCACCCTAGTGAGAAATTTTGGTTTTTACCAAATTTTCCTCCTTAGGGTGAAATATAGCATAGTGCTTTCGCATAGGCCTGCTAAGCCAAGACAAGTTTCGGCTTCACTTGTGTCTCATCGGCATAAACAGAACTTCTGCTCTAACGGGACATCACGTTTGATCAGTCGTTTGATTGAAACACATAGTGTGTTTTAGTTTTAAGGGATTTGCGTCAAGCCGGCGCTAATCTATTCCGACAATACGTTAGTGTCGGTTTCTGATGAGGCGAAGCCGAAACGCAACATAGTATGAAATAAGGATTTGTGCCCTCCTGTACAAAGACTGGTTTATACCAACAAATTTTCACCCTAGTGAGAAATTTTGGTTTTTACCAAATTTTCCTCCTTAGGGTGAAATATAGCATAGTGCTTTCGCATAGGCCTGCTAAGCCAAGACAAGTTTCGGCTTCACTTGTGTCTCATCGGCATAAACAGAACTTCTGCTCTAACGGGACATCACGTTTGATCAGTCGTTTGATTGAAACACATAGTGTGTTTTAGTTTTAAGGGATTTGCGTCAAGCCGGCGCTAATCTATTCCGACAATACGTTAGTGTCGGTTTCTGATGAGGCGAAGCCGAAACGCAACATAGTATGAAATAAGGATTTGTGCCCTCCTGTACAAAGACTGGTTTATACCAACAAATTTTCACCCTAGTGAGAAATTTTGGTTTTTACCAAATTTTCCTCCTTAGGGTGAAATATAGCATAGTGCTTTCGCATAGGCCTGCTAAGCCAAGACAAGTTTCGGCTTCACTTGTGTCTCATCGGCATAAACAGAACTTCTGCTCTAACGGGACATCACGTTTGATCAGTCGTTTGATTGAAACACATAGTGTGTTTTAGTTTTAAGGGATTTGCGTCAAGCCGGCGCTAATCTATTCCGACAATACGTTAGTGTCGGTTTCTGATGAGGCGAAGCCGAAACGCAACATAGTATGAAATAAGGATTTGTGCCCTCCTGTACAAAGACTGGTTTATACCAACAAATTTTCACCCTAGTGAGAAATTTTGGTTTTTACCAAATTTTCCTCCTTAGGGTGAAATATAGCATAGTGCTTTCGCATAGGCCTGCTAAGCCAAGACAAGTTTCGGCTTCACTTGTGTCTCATCGGCATAAACAGAACTTCTGCTCTAACGGGACATCACGTTTGATCAGTCGTTTGATTGAAACACATAGTGTGTTTTAGTTTTAAGGGATTTGCGTCAAGCCGGCGCTAATCTATTCCGACAATACGTTAGTGTCGGTTTCTGATGAGGCGAAGCCGAAACGCAACATAGTATGAAATAAGGATTTGTGCCCTCCTGTACAAAGACTGGTTTATACCAACAAATTTTCACCCTAGTGAGAAATTTTGGTTTTTACCAAATTTTCCTCCTTAGGGTGAAATATAGCATAATACCAATTTAAGCTGGGGAGTCGTTCGTTCATGGGACTTTCGCCCTCCTCACATACCCACCCCCGCATGACAAAATGAGTTAGCAAGCAGATAACATTGATCTAATGCTGATTAGGCAAATGAAGTAATGTTATGGCCAATTTTTCAGTTATAACTATATAACTACGAATTTATGCCAATGCAACAAATATTTTCGAAAAAACTTCAGAGCTCTAGAACTAGATTCATGAATTGACCAACTATACAGATGTTCCGGATCTTCCGGATGATTTTCACGTAGAATCCAGGTTCAATAGTTGAGTCTCAGTGTAATTTTCTTTTTAGATGAGATTTTATGTAAACTTTCAAGTTTGTTACAAATTATTGTGATTTAATTTACCACCTAAAGAAGGTTAAGCTAGCCATGTAATCTGAGAACGCTTCGATACAAGCAAAATTTCACGCAAGTTCGTTGAAATCATGAATCTCTATCGTTAACAAGATAAGGTTGCTGAGAGGAAGCGGTAGCTGCAGCAAATATTCGGTTACCGACTTAAAAATATCGATTGCTTAAAAAATAAGAGTGCTGGTGATCAGTTTCATTTTTTGCTTTGACTAAAATTCATAAACTTTTTATTACAAATGATTAATGCTGTCGGTAAAGGCATATATGGCGATTCCTTGAGGTATTACATGAAAAGCGATTTCAACTTTCTTCTAAAACTTAACAGTAATATTATTTTAGAAACACTTTTGGAATTATATAGATGTTATTTGTTTGGATAACAACTTATTCAAGTTCAATCTTTTTTTTTATTTTAACGACATTAAATTAGGAGAGATTACTAAGTAGGAAAAGTTATAAAATTTTTAGTCATGTACAGATAGGAAAGCTATCGGTTCTTATAGTAAAGAGGGACGACTCTGTTGTTGCCGTGAGACATCTTGGTAGATTTGAGCACTTGGAGTAGCATGCAAATAATCGAGAATCTATCAGAATATTCAAAGTTATCAAAGGGCAACAATTCCTAAAGAGGTTGATTTTTTAAATTTGATTTGTTTGCATAGGGTCACTGCTCCCTAATTCATCTTAGCTCCCCAATTCATCCCACCTATTTGAACACATTAGTTAGAGCAGTGTCTGCTATCGCAATTCAACGCATTAGCTCAAATAGTAGGATGAATAAGGGTACGTACATACAAGTAAAGTTTTCAACTTGTGTAAGAATTTAAACTGTCGCTTTGAAATGACAAAAGCAAGTAGCAACTTGCCACTGGTCGGCGCTTCGATCGGTCAGCAATCGCTATACGGGACTTGTATGCAAACTTGGATACAATGGTGACTCACGCATGCAAACCTGTATGCGATGGTGATTTTCAACGTATTTTCATTTAAATGTTTACACAGGTTTTTTGGGAAAGTTTGTTCTAGCTTATATGTCTGTTCTCTGTGGTTGTACTCGACTGTTCGCTTCGCTCAAACATTTTCCAGGCAAGAATTTTAACTGTACTGCTTCTTAGGAACGAAGGGCATCATTTTTACTCTATCTGTTTAAGTGTAATCCAGTCACTCTAAGTCGAGTTATCAACGAAACAGTATGACATCCTGACTAATGAGATGAATAAGGCCTCGTCTACCCTATATTCTTCCGATCGTCGTATCAAGAGAAAGTGTTTCCAAACTCCTTGTTAATATTTTCCCCTAAGCCGTAGGAGCCCATTGGACGATGGTAGAATTTAGAAATGGTTGATGTGGAACAGTAGTAGAGTTTTATAAGTAGTAATTGGAATAAATCCAACCCCCGAGAGATTGTTAGACACATTCCACATTAGGGACAACTTTTGCCCGCAGTTGCATACAAGTGTCTCCTCAAATGAACATTGAAAGTCATGAGGTATTCGCAGCTCTCGTGAATTTCAAAGTCCGAACAATCCGAGCTTTCCTAATCATTTCAATTTCAGACTTTCAGATTACTCGATCTTGGCCCACTAGTCTCCAGTTTCCTTGTACGCCCCCACATTCATATCGTAAAAGGCAACAAGAGCGAGTGCGGGGGTCTATCTGGTAGTAGTAACTGTTTAGATTGCGATTCCTGAACTTCATTAGAACTGCTTTGTACTAGAACTACTTTTATATCCTAAGGTACCGTGAAATTGGTTATTAACTACCAAATTGTAAACTTTGCAGAATCCCTAAATTTTAACTGAAAATCTTGAATGCCTCCATTGCAGTATTGCACCACTTTTCAAATCCATTCACCCCTTACTGGCTTACTCTACTTTCCTTGCGCTGAACGCATGAATGCTCCTGATGATGAACCAATTATTGCAATGCGCTGCCGTCATCTGTTGCGAAAACGCTCGATTCGAAGCGAAAAAATGTCTGGAACTTCCAACAATTAACTCAGTTTCATTTTTCTTTTCTATGAACAGACCAAAATTATCCACCTTGGTCAGCGGGAGTACGCCATCGAGAGGAAGAAACGATACACCGTTAGCATCGCGACGCCGATCGCAGCCTCCAGCTATTCTGTATTATATTTGTTAATGTGAGTGGCCACCACAAGGCACTCCAACTCAGAGCTGTCCATAATCTCGGCACATTGGATATTTGACGGACCGCTCTGAGACTAAATGGTGTAAGAAACAACTGCGGCTAATAATAAAATATGCGAAACATAAACCGCTAAGCTCGGAAGTGAAAGGGGTGGAAGAATGTGTGAAGGAAGCGCTGGTGGCTGCCGGGCTGGAGAAGGTGAATGAATCTCACATGCAAAGAATGTGGCCAAAATATTAACGAACTAGAAGCTTACCATAAACTAAGTGGTCTCCTCCAATCACGAAACACGACCCAAAGAAAGAATACCTCAAAAACAGAACCAAGTGTTGACCGTCGTCGTTGGCGTTGGGGACGACGCTGTCTGTGTGGAAGAGAGGAACTCGGTCGACGAGTAGGCCCTCAACTTGTTTTTCCACCTGGCTCTTCGCTGGCTCCACCAAGAGGCCTTCCCATACACAATCGACAAGTCGCGTTTTAGTTTCGTTTTGAAATTCCACCGATAAACAGTGCCAGGGTGTTTCAGAGAAAAAGCAAATCGTGATCGTTGAGCTGGCACTCATTTCAAATTCCGTTCAAACTATACGTGGAAAAGTGAGTCGCACGGTTGACTCGTTGGCAATATAGATTATGCTCGTTTTTTAATTGCGCCAAAAGTTTTGCGTATGGGTTCAGTCAAAATGGAATCAAATTTGATCCGAGTGTTGGAGGGACAATCTCTCGACGAACTTACTAGTGAGTTGTGCGATTTCTCTTTAGAAGAACAAAATGCAGCCACCGAAGCGCAAGGTGTTAAACCACTGGCTTCGTCGGATTATATTCCAGTTGTGGGTAAAACAGTGACCTACGTGGTAGCCTGTGTGATCGTGAATGAAAATAATGAGGTTTTGATGATGCAGGAAGCAAAGGAATCGTGCGCTGGAAAATGGTATCTACCTGCCGGCCGCATGGAACCCGGAGAAACAATTGTGGAGGCAGGGGCACGGGAAGTTCTTGAAGAGACCGGACTAAAAGTGGACATTACAACCCTACTGGCAGTAGAATCAGCTGGGGGTACTTGGTTTCGTTTTGTACTGACTGGAAACGTAGTCGGAGGTGATCTGAAGACCCCTTCTCAAGCCGATCAGGAATCGATTCAAGCTAAATGGGTTGGGAATCTGAACGAGCTAAGTTTAAGAGCAAACGACATTCTGCCTATCATCGATCTGGCACGCAACCACAAACGACGCCTTCCCAAAGATCCCAACTGGCACAGGGACATTCTTCCAGCCCGGAAACCTCACTATAAAAACTATCTAAGGATAGTGGTTGCCATCAAAAATAAAACTACGAACCAAGTTTTTGTGCTACTTAGCGAAAAAACCGCATATCACTTCCCCACAGTGGAGATTCATCCCGGTCGAAGCATTCACTCTACTCTGAAAAAGTTTATGATCGAGTTATTTGGTGCGGATCTACCGCAACACAGACCCCACGGAGTTTTGAGTGTTGAGCACCACACTACTGATTCGCAGCCCAACCCTACGGATGGAATCTGCATCACCTTGCTGGTTATCTGTCGGCCCTCGATCGAAAGTGTATCCCTCATTGGCAAATGTATCTGGCACGAGTTGAACAAGGAACTAAGCACCCGGCTGGCGATGACTGTAGCGGCGAAGAATTCCACCATGCAGCTACACGTTGTACGATAACTGAATGCGTAATTTTCAGTATTCGCCAATTTGAGATGCGCACCTAGCTTTCGTAAGTGTCTGTGGAGCTTGGCAGGCATGAAAAAAATACACTCCATGGAATCCACGAATCTCGCCATCGTGAAATCGGTATCAAGTACCGTTCGTCGAACAAGTGCGACAGTTGAATCTAATCTTGTATAGCTTTCTTGTGTATGTGTGTCTGTAACTCGCATGAATGAATAAACGAAACGGGTGGATTTAAAATAGGGATCAATCGCTCCACAATTATACTCAGAGGGTCGTGAAACACCACTGTTTTGTTTTTCGCGATCGTAATCTCTAGGTGGTTTCTTTTTTACGTGCAACTTAAAACGGAGAAAGAGGATGAGCCAACAAAAACAAAATTGAGTCTAAAACCGAATAAAAGGGGGACGCGTGAAGAAATTGGATAAAATGCGAAGCAATGGAAACCAGAAAGCTCATCAGAAAAATTACCAACAAATTATGTTGAGACCTATATTGTGTGAATCGGAGTGCAAGCGAGAGACGCAGAAAATGAGTTTTAATGGTGTTTCTGTATGGCTGGAAAACTTTGCGGATTTGTGGCAAACTTCTTTAAAAATGTTTAATAAATACAACATATTTAATGCTTCGAAACAGGTTTATCTAGTTTCAATTCAAGAGAATTTCCCATTGGTATTATAGGTTGCAAAACATTTTTAAAATTAGTGTGTGTTACAATTCTATGTTTTAGAATTGTTGGTGAATTGTTAATAATGAAGTTCCTTAACTGTTTAGTTAAAAATGTGCATTGCAATATACTGAATTGGCGCTGCAGATATATAGCTTAAGGTGTAAGGATCAACATTGCCGAAGACTGCAAATTGATCCGATTTTGCAGTAAAAAGATATTATCATATAAAGTTATGTGTTGTCTCTCTTTCTCGCACATGCTTAGAATAGGAAATTTCAAAAAAATCGGTTGGTCTTCAAAGTTAAATAAAAACTTAAAACCTCTTGTGGGTGAACTAGAGCTATCCGAAACAGCTCATATTTTGCATATGATTGTGCATCCAATTACCATTTGAATTAGCAGTGTTCCGAAAAAAAATGTCAAAATTGTTGCCGGTCTAATAAACACACACATGCCGACGGGAAATGTGAACCGAAACCGTTTTTTGCTTTCCAAGCAAATCGCCTGGTACTATGCAAAATTCCCAAATGTGAAATTTATATATTCGTTGCATTTTGTTTGTATTCCTTCAATGTGATCCTTAAAAATGAGTTGTTTATGGTAAATCAAACCCAAGTATTTAACTTGATCTAACCACGCTCAATTCAAACCATTAAATTTAATAATATGGTAATGATTTCGTTTAAGAGAAGAAACTGTTGGCTTATGCGGAAATACAATCAATTGTGTTTTAGTCGCACTATTGAAAATTTTCCATTTTTCAGGTAGTCATTGAAAATATTCAATCTTCGTTGCAGTCGACTGCAGATAATCCAAAGACTCCTACCTGTGACTGAGAAGCTAGTATCATCACAGAAAAGTGACTTTTACAGGCTGAGGGTTGATTGGCGCGACAGTTGAACCCTTGAGGGACGCCTGCTTCAACGGGTAGCTTATTAGATTTACATTTCTGAAAAGATACCTGTAGGGTACGGTTAGTAAGATAATTTTGAATTATCTTTATTATGTAAATTGGAAAATTGAAATCCCACATTTTGGCAATTAATACTTCATGCCAAACACTGTCGAAAGCTTTTTCGATGTCTAGAAGAGCAACTCCAGTGAAATAGGAATAGAATTACAATATTGTTAGCAAATTCCCACCCAGTTTGAAAAGCTTCAAACATGGAGGTAGAATTTAATATATCAATTATCAGCTGTACCATAGAATCTTGCAAGAATTTTATTTTTCTTCCGTTACGCTACCTAGATTCATTGGACTAAGAGAAGCGTTGGGTGCAAACGAGATTATAGGTGGGGTAGCCGTTATTTTGGCCGTGTTACCTGCCACTGAAGCATAAGATGACACACCATTGTAGGATGATGTGACGGAGATAGAAGATCCTTGTATAGGATGAGAAGTTATTCTATTTTGAAGCGGATTAGCACGTTTAAGCTCGTTTTCCTGAAGTGTACCTGAAGAAGTAGGTATATTTTTTATTTGTTGTTTTTATTGCTTTGAACGATAATTTATATTTTTTCCTCGAATAGGACAAGTCCAAAAATTCTATTTATTGTTTTCGCAACAATTAGCGCATTCGAAACTTTTTGTGGTTTTTTTTTTCACCGGACAAGTATCTTTTGTGTGGGATTTATCACCACAGATCATACATTTGGAATCCAAATGAAAGTTTTTTGTGCCGTGTCCAAAGCCTTGGCATCTACGCCACTGGGTCAGATTTTGAATTCTACTCCCATATCGTCTATAATGTTCCTATTTTACTCGCTCGTGGGACATAAAATGTGTTTTTTTAATACTTTCAAATTATTGACCTCATTACGGTTAAAATGAATTAAATAAAGCTCCTGGATAATTCCAGAGCATACTGGCGTGTTAGTGCTGCTAGCATTTCTCTTCATAAGAATAACATGTGAAGGAGAAAAGCCAAGTAAATTTTTCAATTAGTTAAATTTTTGTCCAAACTTTGACCTTGCGATATCCCAGTCACCGTGCCAAGCAGAAAGTTAGCAATAGTTGGGCAAAGCGAAATTTATTCTGGCAGAGTTTCTGCCAGTATTTTGCGCGATTTGTGCGAGAATTCTGACAAAGAATTCGCTCAAATGCAACAACCGTTTCTGATAGAAGTGGTTAAACTAACTGATGTTGCTCACTTTTAGCCAGAATCCAGCTAGGAATGTACGGTCAGGATTTCTGTAAGCTTCCTGCCACAACTTTGTCAGATGTTTTACTCGGATCGTGCTAAAATTCTACCAGGTAGGAATTGTCGGGAGCTTCGCACGGTTTATTTCCGAGTTGTGCCAGAGTTTTACTCGGTTCCTACCACAATTTGCCAGAAAACGCGAGCGAAACCGAGTTCGCCCTAGTCCAGCTAACCCGACAGGATGCTCGCAGAAATCTGGCAGGACTGCTAAACCAAGACTGACAGAAATCTGGCAGAACGGTCTCTGCCAGAAAATTTGGTGACTGGGATCCCTTTCAAGACAGCCTCAATTGGTCTATTTGTCTTGTGATCATATGAATAAAATTTGTGGGCAATTAAGTCCTCCGCTATAACTCGGCATTTTTCTTTTCGGCCAATCTGAAAAGGGGCTTTCACGTCCGGAAGAAACGTCAAAAGCTCAGTTCGAAAGTCGGAAATCATCACTGTTATCGACGGAGGTGATTGCTTTTTCTTCTCATTGGCATTATGCACAATGCGAATAAATTTACATGTTTCTTCAGCTTCACATTCGGATAAAACATGGAATGAGTTACTGCAATCAATTGAATTTTCGGGGGGGGAGGTAGTTGCTCTTTCGTTTATTTTCAATATTTGGCACGCAGTTTTTCTGGGAGAACCCAGACATGTTGAAATAATTAAATATTTCTTTAGGCTGAAATTATTTTTGAAAAATGTGTTAGTCGTGAAAAAGACTGATGCTAGGGGCAGATCACTCTAGAAATGTATAACAAATTTGCATCAATTAGAAAAAATGCATTTAATTTCCATTTTTGCATCAACTTTGCACTCCCTCGCAGAAAAGTTTGTTTAACAAACATCCTACGCTGATTCACTTTGTTCGACATTTTGTTGAATGTAGGGCTCATTATTTATAGGGTTTTGACGTCTTACACGCAACGCAAAATATATTGCACGCAACGCAAAATAGATTATGAATTTCTATTTTGATGGAAATAAATGCATTTAATTTAGCTGATTTTTAAAAATGCATCACAAGTGATCTGCCCCTAGGACTGATGAGTAAAAATAGTAGGTAGTGTTGAGAAAGAATGATTGTCGAAAAATATAGGTAGTTATGAGAAAGACTTAGCTATTGAAAAACTAGGTAAACCAGGAGCTATCAAGATTTGTGACCTTTTCGAACAAATATTGGCATATTTACGCAGGAAAGTTATATATGGGGCGCTACATGCTTAAGGTGGATGTTTTGCGCATAAACTGTCAAATTGGTAGAAAATTGTCAAAAGATTATGTAATTTTTTGCATTTTTTTACGAAAACTATATCCGTATAAAAAACTGGAAGTAATGTGGAAGAAAATTAATTTCCTTCAAGATGGCAACCACCTTTTTCCCCAAATGAGGGATACGGTAGCGTATTTTTTAATTTTTCTTTCAGAACCGGTATAAAACCACCTCGCAGAAAGTTGTGAATGCTCGAAATGAGAGCTAATTGTTGCCAAAAGGTAACTTATATTCGTTACGCCTTGATGGACTGTTTAAATATTTTTAAATCGATCGGTTATGAACTCTAACCTAGACATACAGTATTCATATTTTTGAAGATTTCTTATGTTTAACTTGAGTGTATCTACCAAAAACTGTTAGCATTAACTTGCAAAACGTTTTTCTTCCTCTCTGAGCCCATTATTCACCATGTTTGATGCGTATTTAAAGAAAGACATAAAAAAAAATTGTATCAAATTACTTAGCGTAGATATGGAAAACACACAAACATCCCCTTATCTTGTTTACGCTATTAATCTGTAGATGTCGCATTTGCAGCAAAATGCCAATAGGGAATGTTTAACTGTATTGATGCTGATAACGGGAGGGAAATGGGGTAAGTCACGTGTACCTCGAGAGAAATTACGAAATAAAAGTTATATGATATCACGAATCAAATACAAATTATATTTGTATTTGGTAGAATAGTGTTAGGACGGAGAAATAAACTCTGGAAAATAATAAGATTACCAACACAGAATTCAGCTTTTTGTTGGTGGCTGCGTTCCCAAATGCGCTCCCCACTATGACAAGTCGACCGTCCAGTGTCAATTTTGAGAAATCGACAGGAGTGTCCATTTTGACAAGCCTTCAGTGTCACAAACTTTAACCTACCCTGCTCATGTTCTCAACTGTTAAACGTCAAATTTAAAATTTGTTAGTTTGTTTTCAATAATCTTTTCCGTTGATATCAATCGCTTCGCGCATCTTTTTGTAGGCTGGTTAATAGATTTATAACATATTCTCAGTTGTTTGGATGCTACTATGAGTGTCGAGAGAATTAAGGGATTCAAGCTTCTGCTCCTACATGAATTCATCACGTACGATATGACCAACGAAACTCGGTGCAAAATCACCCGGAAAAGCACTCCATCTTTTTTAATACAGTAAATTTGCAAACCTTGTTTAGAGATGGGCGATTTTCGATCAAAATTAACCATTTATCACAACCACCCTTATTCGAAGTAAGCCCGAACGAATCTTGCATTCGTCGTAAAAAAGAATAAAGCCAAACTAGAAAAGCGATAAAAACAATCTCATAGAAAATTGACGATTGCAGCTGTAATGACGAAATCGGTTGCAATTCAACCGGCTTATTTGTTTCAACTAAATCGAGTGTCGCTGATAATTGTTTTTCTCAGTATATCAATCGGCGAATTGAATTAGAGATGATCCACAAAACAAACACCGCAATTCACTCGATTGTGCCGACTCGAAAGGAAATCGGTTTTTTCATTTTCACGGAAAAATATACAAAATTTTAATTTGACGTTTAACGTTTTAGTTGAGAACAGAAATGAACGCCTACCGTGATGTGAACATTGAAACTCAAGCGACGGCTTGTCAAAATTGACAAGACTGATGATTTGTCAAAATTGACATTGGACGGACGACTTGTCAAAGTGGGGTGCGCATTTGGGAACGCAGCCACCAACAAAAAGCTGAATAATTGCATTACCTGGCAGTAGGTAATCTTATGGCGTTTTCGATTGAACCCGAAACTGAGTCAGGCTCTAACCCCAACCGCTGTCAGTTCATACATTTTGACAGCAATTGGGGTTGGAAACTGACTCAGTTTCGCTTCAAGCAAAAACGACATTAAATATGTGCATCCTACACTAAAATGTAAACGTTATGCCTATTGATTTTCCACATAGATTTTTGCAATTGGGTCATTAAGCTATATATAGTTTTCCGTTTCATTCGATAAATTTTAGGTCCAATATACATAACATAACATTATTTCAAAAAAAAAAAATCGTTGTTATACGTAAAAACGATTCTTTGTTTTTTAAAATAAATCTTATGTAAATTGGCAACCATACATAGGAAAACGGCGGTTGTTTACATCTGGCCTATCAAGACAACACCCAAAATTAAAAAAAAACTATTTGCATTGGATGGTGTTTATGTCAAATAAAAATAACCCTGCGGGAAAACCGGGAAAACATGTATTATTTTATTCTGACAGGACATCATTTGTCGTGAAATTCTATATGTCAAATGCTTCTGATAGTGTCAAATCCAGACTGTCAAAATATTTCTTTATTTTAAATTTTAATATTATTTTCACGATTCCTGAGTTGGAAAAAAAACATTGTTGCAATCACGAAAATCAGCTTTATCGATGTATGTAATAAAAAAAGATTTTTTTTCTCATTTAATGACCTAATAGGGATCTTTAGGAGTGTGCGGGTTAAGGCATATTCTGATGCAGATTAGTACCGTGAGTTAATATCTCAGTCCTTTTTTAATTTTTTGGCCCGAAGCTATTGAAAAAAACATTTTAATGTAGAATACATTTAAGGTTTCAATATAGGGGTCCCGTTTCAAAATATCGGCTGCGGCGCCGCGTCAGATTTTGAACGTTAATAACTTATATCATACCTAACAGAATGATTTGATTTTTAGGCCAATTTGTTGCAAATATGTTCCTCTATGCTGTATTAAAATTTGAAGTATGTATAACATGCACTAATAACAAAAAATTGTGTTTTGAAAAATCTTTCGAAAACGACTCGGAAAAGTGAAAATTTTCAGCCCATCCCGCACAGAGCCGTCAAAATGGTGGACCAACCGAACAATAAAATAATGAAAAGTTTATATATAGGTCCACTACATGTTTGTTCCTATGGTTATTCGCATTGGGTTGCTTGACGAGAGCAGTTGGTAAGGGAAAGACGGCATATTCCTTTGGTTAGGCCATTAGAAGCCGGACGGAACGGAAAGGCTCATGCACGGCACGAGAACGAGCGAGGAAGCGATAGTAGTGCATATTAGCGCGATTATATAAATATCTGTCGGTCGGTTTTTCTCATCTTTCGTATTCGTTCAAGCACTAGCAAGCAGCCAGTCCACCGAAGGAAAGCAGTTGGCAATGACGACGGCGGAAAAAGTGCCCCAGCTACTGGTGACTCATCGCAACCCGATCAGGAACTGTCGACCTGCTAGAATTTCGCCCCAACTAAAGGGCAACAGAGTAGGCTATCGTTCCAGCGTCTGGGTCGTGAGATTGTGCAGGACTGCAAAATCGAGCCACGCTTACAAAGCTCAGTCGTAATGATGCCCCGAGAAGCCAACGATGCCTACTTGGTCGGTTTGTTCGAGGATGCAAAATAGTGCTTTGTGGCTCACCGTGTCCGCGGGGAGTGCGTCTGAATTATGCTCCCGCAATAAAACAATAAACGGTTCTTTACAGGACCAATTAATTGTGTTGTAATAAGAGTTAAACTGAAATTTACATTTTATGGTGTATAACAAATAATTTTCAGAAAGCTATATAAAAAATACGATGTGTGGAAAGAAAGAAAGAGAATTTAAATTATCCTCTCTTGCTCGTTTTCGTGCACTGCTTTTCCTTTCCTTTCTGCTGCTACTACCATCATAACTAAAACGAATGTGCGTGTTCCCCCAGCCAGCAATTGGCCAGTGTTGCCACAATTGCATGTCGCTATTACAATTTGAATTATTTTATTGATCCTCTCTAGTATTGATAAAATATAGAACGTGCAAAGTACACTAGTCGCATGCTTTTATTCGAACTTTTTGGCAGCCTCCGTTGATTAACTGCATAAATCGATTTGTTTATGCAGCTCCTTGCTAGTAGCAAACTAAATAGCCTTTATCAGCGCTAACAAATAACACGAAAGAATTTAAATTTGTGAAAATCTTTTCCTTCTTTTCAAATCTGCAGCATTCTTTGAAAATATTGTTTGAATGTTGTTATTGAAAAACTGAACATGCAAGTTTGCTAGCACTGGCCACTAGATTGAAGGCGATGGAAAGACAGAATATTCGTTTTGGTTATGCTAGTATTGGTAGCCGAACGGAAAGGAAAGGCACAGGAATGGCACGAAAACGAGCGAGAGCGATAGTAGCGCTTTCTCGTGTGTTCATATATGAATATTGGTCGGTCGGTTTTTCTCATCATTCGTATTCGTTCAAGCACTAGCAAGCAGCCAGTCCACCGAAGGAAAGAAGTTGGCGATGACGACGGTCGGAAAAAGTGCCCCAGCTACTGGTGACTCATCGCAACCCGATCAGGAACTGTCGCCCTGCAAGAATTTCGCCCCAACTAAAGGGCAACAGAGAAACTAATCTGTGTTCTAATAAGAGTTAAACGGGCTCACCGTGTCCGCGGGGAGTGCGTCTGAATTATGCTCCCGCAATAAAACAATAAACGGTTCTTTACAGGACCAATTAATTGTGTTCTAATAAGAGTTAAACTGAAATTTACATTCTATGGTGTATAACAAATAATTTTCAGAAAGCTATATAAGAAATACGATGTGTGGAAAGAAAGAAAGAGAATTTAAATTATCCTCTCTCGCTCGTTTTTGTGCACTGCTTTTCCATTCCTTTCTGCTGCTACTACAATCATAACTAAAACGAATGTGCGCGTTCTCCCACCATCTCATGGCCAGTGTTGCCACAATTGCATGTTGCTATAACAATTTGAATTATTTTATTGATCCTCTCTAGTATTGATAAAATATAGAATATGCAAAGTACACTAGTCGCATGCTTTTATTCGAACTTTTTGGCAGCCTCCGTTGAATAACTGCATAAATCGATTTGTTTGTGCAGCTCCTTGCTAGTAGCAAACTAAATAGCCTTTATCAGCGCTAACAAATAAGACAAAAGAATTTAAATTTGTGAAAATCTTCTCCTTCCTTCTTTTCAAATCTGCAACATTCTTTGAAAATATTGAAAATGTTGTTATTGAAAAACTGAACATGCAAGTTTGCTAGCACTGGCCACTAAATTGAAGGCGATGGAAGGACAGAATATTCGTTTTGGTTATGCTAGTATTGGTAGCCGAACGGAAAGGAAAGGCACAGGAATGGCACGAAAACGAGCGGGAGAGCGATAGTAGTGCTTTCTCGTGTTTTCATATATGAATATTGGTCGGTCGGTTTTTCTCATCATTCGTATTTGTTCAAGCACTAGCAAGCAGCCAGTCCACCGGAGGAAAGAAGTTGGCGATGATGACGGTCCGCAAAAGTGCCCCAGCTACTGGTGGCCCATCGCAACCAACTACCGATCAGGAACTGTCGCCGTGCTAGTATTTCGCCCCAACTAGAGGGCAACGGAGCAACTAATCCGCTGGCTAACATTCCAGCGTCTGGTTCGTAAGGTTGTGTATTACTTCAAAGTCGAGCTACGCTTACAACACTCAGCCGTAATGAAGCCAGTGATGCCTACTTGGTCGGTTTGTGGGAGTGGGCGTAAATTACAATAAAAGCAACGGTTCTTTTCAGGACCAATCAATTGTGTTCTAGTGAGAGTTAAACTGAAACTTTCATTTTAAGGTGTGTAGCAAATTTTCAACAAGCAACATAATACGTTGTGTGGAAAGAAGTAGCTTGCACACGGAACAAAAATTTAAATTATCCTCTCGCTCGTTTCGTGCACTGCTTTTCCATTCCTTTCTACTGTTATTATCAGTATTACCAAAACGAATGTGTTGTTGCATGTGTTTAAGAGAAACGTTGAAGTCGCATGCTTATATTCAAGCTTTTTGGCAGCCCCCGTGAACTAACTGCATTAACTGGTTTTTTTGTGCAGCTCCGTGCTAGTAGCAAACAAAATGGCCCTACTAGTGTCTGATTCGTGAGATTGTGCAAGATTTCAAAGTCGAGCTAAGCTTATAAAGTTCAGCCGTAATGGGACCCGAAGAAGCCAGTCTTGTCGTTTTGTTCGAGGCTACAAAACAGTTCGCCAGGCACGTAACTATCATACCAAAAATATCCAACGATCCAGCGCATCACCATCAACACCAACGCCGATACCAAAGGTTCTTTTCAGAACCACCATTATTACCATAGAGAATTATTTGAAAATTTCCCATTCAAACGTGATTCTGTTGAATATTATTAGATTTAAATTAACGTCTCGAATTGAAATCACGACGCTCCGGTTATGTGACAGACATTACCCACCCATCTTTTTTTATTGTGACCACGACTAACGGTTTAATATAGACACCCCATTTCAATATTTCTGAAGGAACAGAAGGTCGAGTTTGGAAAGTTTGTAACTTTCATTGTACTTAACCAAATTACACAATGTTCGCACTAATGATTCAGAAATATGATCAGGAATCTTCTGTTAGATTTGTAAGTATGTATAATTTACATGAATAAAGAAAAATTGATTTTCAGGAATCAATTATTATCTGTTCTTCCATTGGCCAGTACTACGCGACTTCCTCATGCTAACAATTAATTTCATCGTTAGCCATCTCCCTCACCAAGGCCAACAACGCCAACAAAACTGGTCCTTTTCAGGACCACCATCATTTTTGTAAAGAATAATTTGAAATATTCCTCGCCCAAATCACCTTTTGTCCGAAAATTCCAATGAGTATCAACATATTTGAAGAACGTGTTCCTTATGTATTCTACATCTCTCCGGTTATGTCGCAGACATTACCCACCCATCTTTTTTAATTTGTTTCCTTTTAGGACAATAACACATCCAAACCCATGCGACTTGCACGACACTATAGGTTGCCTTATCAGATCTACCATAGTTTGCAGATAAAACTTGGGATGGCAGACTGCTAGCGGATTGAAAAAGTACCAGATCATGCTGTGTGGGGTGCTGTCCCGGTTAACAATGAGGCGAACGAGATATTTGCAGATACGTCATTTAGTAGGACAACTGTCAGTTTGCTGGTTGAATTTAGTTTGGTTTTTTTTTTTAATTTAAAAATCATAAAAGAATAATTAAGGTTTAAGAATGATATGAGTGTACTCGTAAGGACACCCGCTATCAATTCATATGAAAAACTGACACAATATTTCCAAATTAAAGATCCCTATTAGCGGAGGCAGATAGACACTATTTGCTGGCACATAAACCTAATGTGTGTATTTACAAGACATATTAATCTTACATTCACATTTCATAACTATAAGGCACATAAAACTCGATTCAATAACAATGCGCATATATAACTTATGTGTGCGCATACATAGTTTTGTACAGCTGACACATAGAAGGTATGTGTTCGCGTGATAACATTAGCATTTCTTCTTCATATGGATTTTAAGCAGCTTGAAGCAAATTGAATTAACGTTGGGATTTTTTTTCAGTGTACTTCCTCCACCGAAAAACGAAAGAGAGGGAGTTCAAATTTACCCAAAAATAATAAGATCCCCAGATAATCCCCACACGGATACGAAAAACTACCAAAAGTTGAGCTCTTTTGACTCAATCTTGGGATATCGTGGAATAAGGTAAAATTAGGTAAACCGTCTTAAAGCACGGCAAAAACCACAACTCATTGACAGGTTTTTTATACTCAATCTTGAGTTAAATGTGCCTAAATTTAAGTTGAATCTACCCAATTTTGAGTATACCTGAAACAACTCAAAAGTACCTTATTCCATGGAAGGCCTCGACTAAGTCGAATCTCTCTCTTTGTTTTTGACAACACTAATAAGTGCAAAAGCGACGCAAGACTCAAAACTACCTAAATTTAAGTTAAAAGAACTTATTCTGCGGGTTGTTTTATTTTTCCGTGCAAAGCCGACTACCTCATTCCATTAATTTTGAGTAAAAAAATCATTCCCTCTCTCTTGCTTTCCGGTAGTGAAATAAGGACAGCAAATTAAAATTACATACTGGTACACGCAGAAAAAAATTTAGTAAAAATAAACAAATTTTGGTTTTAAATAACAATTTTCCCGTTTGATATAGTAACAAACAAGATTCAGGTTTGATTCAATCAATACTGTTGGTTGAAATTACCAACAAATTCATTTGTTGGCTTTTCAGTAGTTTTAACAAATATTTCGTTTGAAATAACAAAATCATGATAAGTTTAACCGAACAAGCAAGTTTGAAGAAACAAATACAAATCTTTTGTATCAACCAAAGGAGAGAACAACTCAAATTTAGTTGAAATGAAACAAAGATTCTGCTGGTTTTTAATAAAGGGATCAGTTAGATCTTACAAATTTTATTTTGATTCAACATTGTTTCTATTTAAAATGTAAACAGAAGTATTTGTTGAACTAAACCAAATACATGCTTTCGAAAAACGCCCATTTCAGTTTGAAACAGTCATTCGCCACGTTTTAGATTCAACTAAACGTTTTGTTGATTCAAAAAGGCCTGATTCTTCTGCATGTAGGTAATCGATTTTAAGTGCACTGAAAAAAGTTTAACACGTTAACATCATGTGTAAATCTGTTGAATTATTTCAATCCACAAACATGAAATGCACACGGTTGCCACTTCAATATCCATTCCAGTGTGGGAAATATGGTTTTCAAATGAAATTCATGCAAACTTGGCGTGGAAAGCACATCAACATCATAAGAAATACCATTGACTAAAATTTCCAAATGAATTACACCTGAATATCACATTGTTTTGCTTATAGATTTCATTGTCAGAAGAACCGGTGAAATCAATTGTTTTAGAAATGCACTGCATGTTTTTCATGCGAAAGTTATGTGTAAAGTTCATACTTTACGACTTAATAACATGGCAACCCACTGAGACGTCCAAAAATTTGTTTCAAAATCGTTCAACACGAGTCCAACGATGGACGTTCGTTGAACGGTTATTTGGACGTTGTCCAAATTGGTCCAACGAACGTCCGTCATTGGACGATTTTGAAACCAACCGTTCTTAGAGGGAATGAATATTCAATGGATAAATATGTCGTATTCACGTGAAATTTGTTTGAATTTAATTTGAAACATCACATGAAATGCTTTTTAATTGATTTTCATGTGAAATTCAAAGGGAAATCATTTCTTTTACTTTTTAACATGAGAACGCACATGAAAGTGATGCCTAATTGCATATGGTTTTATCATGTCGATTATTTTCAGTGTGTGTAGTGCTAGAAGGTAATGCAAGTTTTCTGTGTAGTTAAAATCGGTTGTGTCACTGAAGCCATAGTGTTATGTTAAATTTTGGACGACGTCCAAATAACCGTTCAACAAACGTCCATCGTTGGACCCGTGTTGAACGGTTTTGAAACAATTTTTTGGACGTCTCAGAGGGTAGCATTTTGGCAACTGCTTCCACAGGCTGCACTTTGAATGACTCCTATTATATTTTGAACACAAACAGTATGGAGATCGTTGGATTTATTTAACGAATGATGGGCATTTCGAAACAAAGAGATGAAATAATTGGGTCATTAAGCCATATGCTGTTTTTGATTTTTTCTGATGCAAAAGAAGTTAAAACTTAGACTAACATACATAACACTATGAGGGAACTGGTGGTATAGTTACTTATGAAACGATGGGAAGAAGAACTGCAAAATTTCAGGACGATTGGTTCAGTAGATATCGGAGTTATGATGTGCATCGTATGTTTTCGAGATGTCTCCGAAGATTCACAGTCACTCGTTAAATTTTCAATGTGTTTCGAGGAAAATTTTGAAAAAATGTTGAAATATTGCATTATTGTATACCCCCTTAAGAATTTAACATCTCGTTCTTTGGGTACCTATAGTATCTTTGTCTACATACATCAAGTTTACCGTGCATACATTGTGACAGCAGTCGTCTACTGTCACTGAATTTAGAAAGTTATGAAAAAGTTTGCTCTCCGGCAAAACAGCCAGCTAGCATAAATTACATCGTGAACTGGCAATTTTTTAGTGAATTTACATAAAAATAATTTTAAACTCCTTTCGTGGTTAAAACTGTAATATATTACTGCAATGCGAGGAACTTCCAACGTCGTTGAGTGATTAATTCTTCCAGTCTAGCTAGGATTGTCAACGAAGGCTGCATCTGCATATATTTGCCCAAGATTTGCAAAGGAGACTTCGCCACCATCTGACCTCCTGTTTCATGTGTGCTTATCAAAAAGTTACATTCCTGGTTGGATGCGTTAAAGCACACTTCCTATAATGTCCCCTAGCGAATAACGCGGATAGTTTAGCAGAAAAAAAAAATATAAAAAAAAACATTCGTAAGGACGACAAAACCTTCAAGCTGCTTAATAAACTGCTTTTTTCGCGAAAGAAAGAACCAAACGGAAGCAATAAGAAAGCGATAAAAAGAAGCAAGGAAACGAAAACTATGTCGAAGGTATGTAAATATAAATATTGTGGTGACCTTAGGTCCTGGATCTATTGCATTGCTATAAAGGACGTTGGCGTATGAACGATGACAATTTAAATTGGCTAATTAGATGTATATTTCCCTTTTGTGCGAAATCGATTACGTTGTATGAAAACAATACTTATATGAGCATTTTGTTTCAGTTTTTACAATCTAATCCATCGTTTGAGGAGAAATGGCCCCAGATGCGACCTATTGTGCTAAAGCTTCTCAAACAGGAACCAGTCACGCATTCTGAGTGGCAGGATTTGTTCTACGCAATACATTTAGTGTGTCTTTGGGATGATAAAGGTCCCAGCAAAATACATGACTGCCTGCAAGAAGACATTGTAACATTCATTAAACAGGCTCAGAGTCGTGTGCTAGCACAGCGAGAGGAACAAGCTTTACTCAAAGCGTATATTGTCGAATGGCGTAAGTTTTTTACGCAAAGCAGTTACCTACCGCTTCCGTTTTGGCAGCTGGAAAATGCACTGCAGGTTAGTTTAATCATTAACGATAATTAATGTCGAATGTGTTTTAAAAATTATTCTACTTTAACAGGGTAAAAGTCAATCTTCCAGTCACAATTCCAGTAGCAGTTCGTCTAAAAAATCCAACCACTCAGATGACAGTATCGTGCGGAAGCTTATGCTGGACTCATGGAATCAAAGTATCTTTATGAACATCAAACACCGACTGCAGGACTCGGCCATGAAGCTTGTACATGCAGAGCGGAACGGAGAAGCATTTGACTCACAGTTGGTGATTGGCGTACGAGAGAGTTATGTCAATCTTTGTTCAAACACTGAGGACAAATTGGAGATATATCGTGAAAACTTTGAAGCCGCTTATTTGCAAGCAACATCAGCATTCTATCGCTTAAAAGCCAGCGAGCACCTGCAGGCCGATGGAGTGAAAAGTTTCATGGAGTATGCTGATATGAAGCTACGGGAAGAGGAAGCTCGAGCTGAACGGTACCTAGAGCCGGGCAGCAATACTGCATTAGCGCAGTGTTGTGTTACGGTACTAATTGAAGACCATTTACCAACTCTGCTGGCAGAATGTGCCACTCTGATAGAGGGTCGCGAAACTGAAAGACTTCAGCTAATGTTCCGATTACTTGACCGTGTTGCCGGTGGCGTCGATCCTATGCTTAGAGATCTGGAAAACCACATAGTGCAAGCTGGTCTGGCCGACATGGTGGCTGCCGCCGATGTCATCACGCAAGATTCGGAAAAATACGTAGAACGACTGCTAGAACTGTTTCGTCGATTCAGCAATCTGGTGAAGGAAGCCTTTAATGATGACCCACGCTTCTTAACCGCTCGGGATAAAGCATTCAAGACGGTCGTTAATGATATAACCGTCTTCAAGCTGGAACTACCGACTTCAGCAACGGCGATGGCTCGGGGAATCAAGTCGGCTACACCCGAGTCCAAGTGTCCCGAGCTACTGGCAAACTATTGCGATATGTTGCTGCGGCGGACACCATTCAGCAAGCGTTTGACGTCGGACGAAATTGAATCTCGCCTCAAGGATGTCTTACTGGTGCTCAAGTATGTAAGCAATAAGGATGTCTTCATGCGCTACCACAAGGCGCATCTTACAAGAAGGTATGTTTGAGATTATTGGCGATTCATTGTAGCATGAAACAATGCTTTAGCTTTGCCTTTTTATTGCCAATATCTATGAAGGATTGTTTGAGAGATCCCTTCTGAGTTTTACAGCTTATACATCTGATGCCAAAATAGCATCTAGCATACATATAAATCTGAAATTTCACCACTATTTCGACACTTCACAAGATTTTTGACAATTCAACGGTGGGTTTTGCCAATTAGTTTGTTTTACTCTGCTTTTGCGAACAGTAATTCCATCCGACGAATATCGTTCGTTGTTCCGATTCGTTTGATGTTGGATCGAATTGACAATTTTTTCAGATGTCGCGCCCATCCGAAAAACGTTATCTTAAAATCGTAAAACTATGAATACAGTTTGATATAAGAGAAGGGGAACAAATTTTTATGAGAAATTTAACAGCTATCGTAAAACTAAGAATACAAGTCGATATACAAGGTGGGAAAAAATAGTTTTTTTGTGACAAAAAACAGCTATCTTAAAACTAGGAATACACAATGCAAATTTAGTTTTTTTCCAACATCGGTGTTGCAGCAGTTATATCAAGGGAAAAAGAGAGTAGGCGAACATGCGGACAGGTGAACATCAAGCCTGCCACTTTCAGTCAAACGGGAAATCAGCGACATGACTTAAAGCCTCGATGTCGTGATAGCCCCTGCTCACCATGTTGCTTTGGTACAGTTATGCTGAATTATGTAAAGGTTACAATACATGGAAGAGGAAGATCGGTAACAACATATGTGTTGGGATGCATTTTTAGCAAAACCTTGTTAACCCTAGAACGTTGCACTGGGCTACAAATGTATCCCACGCCATCTTTGGAGCCGTACGAGAATTCAGCCATAATTTATCTTTTTTTTTATCTTAAAATACGTTTATTTAGGCCCAAATGCTGTAGCTTAACGAGGCCGATAATTCATTTTTTTTATATTACATGTCACATGTTAGTGGGGGAAGGGAAAGCCGTATTTAGGGGCGGCTTGCTCCCCTCTTATGTAAGTAAAGGAAAAAGGTAGGAAGTGGGATACATATTGTGTAATTGACATCGTCGTTTGCTGATTGATCATTGTGGCGGATATGCACACTTTGTTGTAGTGTTGTAGTTTCCAGCCTGTAATCGCAGGGGCGAGGGGAGGGTCGATATTTCGGATAATTATTGGCACTCTTTATCATCTGCATGTGCGGTATGTCATGATGTTCTGGATAGACGGTTATCAAGAGTGTGCACCGAAGACTCGTGAAGCAATGCCATATTGTAGATACAGGGATAGGTTGGTGAGATTCTACTGTGAATGAGAGAGGGTAAAATGTATTAAACTTGGACATCAATGGTTTTCAAAAAGATATAGATAAGAAAAATATAGGGGTGGTCACGGCTTGCCAGGACGTCCCGGACTGGCACATAGGGTGATCTACCTCGGGCCCGAAGGGAATCTATTAGTTGGGACGTGGCAACACAGTACTCTGCGCACAGCCAAACAACATGCTCGATGTCGTGATAGCCGTTCTCACAAACACAATGATTATTTTCAGCAAGCCCTACACGACGGAGATGCGCGTCGAACGAGTAATGGTTGGACATGATCCTTGACATCGTACGAATAAAGTCCCGGTTCACATCCAACCCCTTAAACCAAGCATTCGTTGATACCTTCGGGATAATGGAATGTAGCCACCGTCCCAGATGCCCATTGCTCCATGAGGTTTGCCAACTATCGAGCGTCCTCTGACGAGAGATACTGAAAAATTCGTTGAAGCAAATTGGTCTTTCGTAAGTGTCGCCTTCTAATGCGCCCACCTTGGCTAAAGAGTCCGCCTTCTCATTGCCCGCAATAGAACAATGTGACGGGACCCAAACCAAGGTAATCTGGTAAGATTTTTCAGATAAAGCACTCAGATATTCCCGTATTTTCCCCAGGAAATACGGTGAGTGCTTTCCAGGCTTCGCCGCACGGATGGCCTCAATGGAGCTGAGACTATCCGAAACGATGAAGTAATGGTCTGAGGGCAGGGTGTCAATGATCCCGAGAGTATACTGAATGGCAGCTAATTCTGCGACGTAAATTGAAGCAGGATCATTGAGTTTGAATGAGGCAGCAAGATTTTCGTTGAAGATACCGAAGCCTGTGGACCCGTCGAGAATTGATCCGTCAGTGTAGAACATTTTGGCGCAGTCGACTTGATGGTATTTGTTATAGAAAATATTTGGGACCACTTGTGGGCGAATATGATCCGGAATTCCACAAATCTCTTCCTTCATGGATGTATCGAAAAATACAGTTGGATCAGAAGTATCTAAGACATGAGCACGGTTGACGTTATATGTACATGAATTGATGTTCTGTGCCATGTAATCGAAGTACAAGGACATGAATCGGGTCTGAGCATTAAGCTCGACAAGCCTTTCGCAATTTGCAATCACCAATGGGTTCAGAATATCGCATCGAATGAGCAATCGATATGAGAGGTCCCAGAATCGATTTTTCAGCGGAAGAACGCCCGCCAGCACTTCGAGACTCATCGTATGGGTCGAGTGCATGCAACCCAAGGCAATACGCAAGCAACGATACTGGATTCGCTCCAGTTTGATGAAGTGTATGTTCGCAGCGGAGCGAAAGCAGAAACATCCGTACTCCAACACTGATAATATCGTTGTTTGGTACAACCTGATTAGGTCTCCTGGATGGGCACCCCACCATGTTCCAGTTATTGTACGGAAAAAGTTGATCCTTTGTTGGCACTTCTGTTTCAGATACCTAATGTGACATCCCCAGGTACCTTTAGAGTCGAACCATACCCCGAGATATTTGAATGTTGAAGCTTGAGCAATAGTTTGATTCATTAATTGAAGCTGTAGTTGCGCTGGTTCACGCTTTCTAGAAAATACGACTAGCTCAGTTTTCTCCGTGGAGAACTCGATACCCAGTTGGAGAGCCCAAGCAGACAAATTGTCCAAGGTATTTTGCAGTGGTCCTTGCAAGTCGACGGCTTTAGGACCTGTAATAGAGACCACACCGTCATCTGCAAGCTGCCTTAGCGTGCAGGAATTGACAAGACATTCGTCAATGTCATTCACGTAAAAATTGTAGAGGAGAGGGCTTAGACATGAGCCCTGGGGAAGGCCCATGTAGCTAAATCGTGATGTCGATAAATCGCCATGCGAGAAATGCATTTGTTTTTCAGACAACAGGTTTAGCAAAAAGTTATTTAAAATTGGCGAAAGACCATGCTGGTGCAACTTCTCATAAAGAATGTTGATCGAAACTGAATCGAAAGCCCCCTTAATATCCAAGAATACTGATGCCATCTGCTCTTTGTTAGCATATGCCATTTGAATTTCTGTTGAGAGCAACGCAAGGCAATCGTTCGTCCCTTTGCCTTTGCGGAAGCCAAATTGTGTATCTGACAGTAAGCCATTTGTTTCGACCCAATTGTCGAGCCGAAACAGGATCATTTTCTCGAACAACTTCCGGATACAGGACAGCATTGCAATCGGACGATACGAATTGTGGTCGGAGGCTGGTTTTCCTGGTTTTTGGATGGCGATGACCCTCACCTGTCTCCAGTCATGTGGGACAATGTTACCCTCAAGAAACCTATTAAATAAATTCAACAAGCGTCTTTTGGCAGAGTCTGGCAGATTCTTCAATAAGTTGAATTTAATTCTATCTGGCCCCGGGGCTTTATTGTTACATGATAAGAGAGCTAGTGAGAACTCCACCATCGTAAACGGTGTTTCGTTCGCGGTATTGTAAGGCGACGCGGCGCGGTAGATTTTCTGTGCCGGGGCGGAATCCGGACAAACCTTCTTGGCGAAATCGAATATCCAACGGTTTGAATATTCCACGCTCTCGTTAGTACTGTTCCGGTTTCGCATACGTCGGGCCGTGCCCCAAAGAGTGCTCATCGATGTTTCTCTTGTTAACCCGTCGACAAACCGGCGCCAGTAACTGCGTTTCTTAGCTTTCATTAAATTTTTCATTCGCTTTTCTAATATCGCGTACACTCGATAACTAGCAACTAACCCGTCGTTCCGGAAAGTTTTATACGCGGCAGCTTTCTCCGCGTACACGTCTGAGCACTCTTTGTCCCACCACGGGTTGGGAGAACGTTTTTGGGTGTTCACGTCGGGTACTCGTTTCGTCTGAGTTTGAATCGCGCTATCGAGAATCGAGTTGGACAAAAACTTATATTCTTCCTCCGGGGGAAGTACCTGTGTTGAATCGATAGTTTTGGATATCTCAGCAGCGTAGCTCTTCCAATCAATGTTTCGTGTGAGGTCATAGGGAACATTGATTGGTGCCGATGGTCTTGAACCAGTGGTGATTGCAATTACAATTGGTAAGTGGTCACTACCGTGGGGATCAGATATTACCTTCCACTTGCAATCTAACCGTAGTGATGTCGAGCATAAAGATATGTCCAGTGCACTTGCTTGCGCAGGTGGTCTAGGAATCCGTGTCATTTCCCCTGTGTTCAGAATTGTCATATTGAAGTTGTCACAAAGGTCTTGAATTGTCGAAGATCGATTATCGTCGTATAGACAGCCCCACCCCGTACCGTGAGAGTTAAAGTCTCCAAGAAGCAGGCGGGGCGAGGGAAGGTGTTCAATCACGTTGGAGAATCTTCGATATCCCATCATGGCCCTAGGAGGAATGTAAATAGAAGCAATGCAAAGATCTTTGCCTTTGATTGTTGTTTGACAAGCGACAACTTCAATGCCTGGCGTCGAAGGGAGGTTGATTCGATTGAAGGAGTAGCACTTTTTGATCCCTAAAAGTACCCCCCCATATGAGTCTTCTCGATCCAAGCGGATAATGTTAAAATCGTGGAAGTTGAGGTTTATATTAGAAGTTAGCCATGTTTCACATAGGGAAAATGCATCACAATGATTGTAATTTAGCAAGTGTTTTAATGAATCAATTTTGGGGATAATACTTCTGCAGTTCCACTGTAAAACAGTGATCAGATCCCTGATTCCGTCTAATAAGTTAGCCATCGAAGGATACGATCGCTGTAAGGAGGGGCCATTGTTCAGTCAACTGTTTTAAAAATGTTCTTACTGTTGGTAGAATAGCAACCAGCAAGCTTTTCATAGGATCGGTAATGTTGAAAGCTGTGAATATCCAGTCCACAATGTCAGAAAATTTAAGGAATCCCGTTTTAGGTTGAGTTTCTGACTGTAAAATTGGAGCACTTGGGATTTTTGGTGCCCCGGGGAGTGCTGGGAACTCCTGGTTGTATCTCAATTTCCCAAAACCAGGAGGTATTATCTTCGGATTTGTACCAGCACTTCCAGTTGATGAATTATTTTTATTTTGTACCCTTGTTTGGGACAACCTAGGACCCTTACGAGGAAGTTCAGGTGAGTTTTGATTAGGTCTTTTCCTAGAGTTTCCAAGCGGAGCCAAAGAATGCCCCTCGCAAGGGTCGTTAGAGGCGTTATCGTCAGTTGGCAAGAGAGCGAATGGGTTTTCGGAGATAAGTGGAACAGCTCTTTTAAGCATTTCTGCGTAAGAGCGTCTGGAGCGATCTTTGGCGGATCGCTTCAGTTTATCCGCGCGAAGTTTGTACGTTGGGCATGTCAAAAGTGCATGCGGATTCTCCCCACAGTAAACACACTTCTCAGCGGGGCTACTGCAAGTATCATCCGCATGGCGTTCCCCACATTTACCGCACCGTTGCTTGTTGCTACAGTAGGTGGCCGTGTGACCTAGCTGCTTGCAATTGGAACAATTCATGACCCGCGGTACAAACAGGCGTACAGGTAGACGAGCTCCTCCCACTTCAACGTAGCTCGGAAGTGCAGATCCGGCGAAGGTTACGCGAAACGAGTCTGATGGATAGTAATTACCATCTTCGATGGACTTTGAGTGCAATTGCTTGCACTCCAAAATCTTAACTGATTGAAGGTTAGGGTCCTTAAAGCGGCCAGCCCCATCATTCATCAGATCATCGACAGTTAGACCCGCATCACTTACCACACCGTCGATCTCCACATCACGAGAAGGGATGTAGACGCGATACTCCAGCGTAAAGAGGCTATTGCTAACGATATCATTGGCCTGTTTCAAGTCAGTAACGACTACGCGCAGTTTATCTGACTGAACCTTTTTAATCTAGGTTACGGCCGAGTAACGTTTTGTCAGCTCCCGTGCAACAGTTATGCTGTTTAACGGTTTATTTTTGGGCCGAAAGTATACCACCCAAGGACCAGCGGATCCATCCTGGTAAACCTTGACTCGGGGGGGGCTGTGAGACATTGGGGGAAAGTGGGGGAAGTGGATCGACCATAACATTATCTGTCTCAGTATCAGATATACGTTCTACTTCTTCATAATATTCCTCTTCGGAGGGTGATCCTTCTGTTTGTTCCATTTTGTTGCGGGAGCAACACGCTCGACCGCACTGTTTAACTTAAATCAAAATAAAAAATCAAAAGTAATAAAAAGAAAAAAAAAATCGATAAGAAAAGTAAAAAACGAAACACTTCACCAGTTGGTTCCTGACGAGCTGGTAGGTGGATTGATCCTTCGTTTGTTTTATCCGTCACCCGCGTGACCTTCACACAGTAGAGCTGATATAGCTCGTCTAAACAAAGCCGTCTTTCAGGCAAGAAAAATGTTTAGTAACGCACTTCACTGCACTACTTTAACTGATATCGCAGGTAACAATTATCACTCGCGGGACTGTTTATTAGTAATGCTTTACTGCAGCCTCTGCCACAGCAAGCACCTTCGTACCACCGAAAAAACTAAACCACACCGGAGAGAACAAAAAGCACTTGTTTCCCGGTACAAAGTTGGGTTACGAATGAGCCATAATTTAATTTAGAGCTCATAACAAGAGTAGGAAAAGGTGATCAAATCAGTTTGTTTTTGGCCTTCGTGGAAACGGGACTGCACTACGGCATCATGAGCTCGTCCATCACGGCCTACGACGACCTAGGCTGCATGTCCTCGGATCCACGCGTTTCGTATCTTCTCCTGCACGAGGATCATCAAATCTACCTCGTCATCATCGCCTAAATTGATCTACCATTGGTCGTTCAGTTCCTTGGATGATGAAAAAGTACAACAATCCTGCCGGATCGAATGGGCTCATTACTAATCGCAATGCCTGGCGTTGGATGCTCCACACCTACCGCTAGCGTCGTTGTAACCGTGAAGGCATCGTCGATCGGCTTCCAGTACATCTCGAGCACACATTCAGTGAGCAGTTCTTGTCCAGCTGGGACTACTGCTCAGTGACTGGGGCGCTCTCCCTGACCCGTCTGAAAACCTCGGAGTTTAAAAGCCAGCTCCGCAGATGGAATCCACCGAGATAGTGAACCAGTTTGACTTAGTGTTCCAGCTACACCACTTCGTCAACATCGTCAGCACTGTTCAAGTAGTCATCCATGCAATGCTTCCTGATAATTGCATCGGTTGCAGCTGGGTACTCTTTTAAATGCTCTTTTGCATTCAAACTTTTCACGAATTGGACTCAATACGGCGAACACGTGCAAACGTAGTGAAGTCTATCAAATACACACGGGGGGCTTGTGTCGGATCATCACGCCAAAGCAGTCGCTGCACATGTCGATCTTCTCACCCAATCTGAATCTGGTAAAACATCTCCTTCAGAGCGGCCCCCTTCTCTCGAAATCCATATAGGACGTTGAGCACCATTTATCCACTCTAACCGCAGCATCGCAGAAGATACGAACTTTGAAAAGCTTCTTGGGATTGATTATCACTCCTGAAGGCAAGTACCACGTACGCCGTGGATCCGAATTGCCGAGCTTCTTCCGGCTCGCTTTGTGTATGTACCCTTTCGCTTGATATTCAGAAAACAGTCTCCTCACACTTTTGCCGATGAATGAATCGTTCTGCAAACGTCTCTTCAAGTGCTGCAGTTGTCGAACTGCAATCTGGTAGATATCCGGGAACTCGGAATAAACATACTTCCAGAGAAGCCCTGTCTCGAATTGCTGTCCGACCCGCTTAGAGATTTCAATCAGAATCCGATTTGAGCGTTGAATTTCCGCAGACTCAGAATGGGCGACTTGTATTATACCCATGCTTTCGACTGAGAAAAACTGCTCCACTAGCTCGTGTAGCGTCTTTTCAGTCTCCTGGTACGTGCATATATGGAAACTATGAACTATATCTACTGACTTTCGCAGGCTAGATCCGTAAACCTTCCATCCAGAACGTGAATTTGCTGCAATCGGTTTTCCCGACTGGCCATCTTGTAGCTTGAGTGTCGACGTAACGTGGGCTTAAAGTTAATGCCATATCAACATTAGAATAGGGCTAATAAGATTTGTAAACAAACTTTTGTTTTGCTGATTTCTCTTAATTTGTTATATTTTCAACCCAGAAGACATTTGAAATTGATTCTACCAAGGGTAAAGATGTTGATTCATGTATATCCTTCATGAAATTCGAATCGACAGCGAAGTAATGAGCAAAATAAGTTTGTTTATAAAAATCTCATTAGCCCTTTTGAAGAATTGATATTGAATGCTTCCGACGAGGATACGAGGTACCACTTGATCGTAAACATCGACCGGTAGGTCCTTCCGGTACGGAATCGCTTCTACGCGCTACGCCTACCGCAATGACTGTCGTGGTAAGTCCAGTTTGATAACGGTGCGCACGTCCAACAAAGAATGTCTGGATGCCCCTGACATTCGCCGTCCACTGAAGACACAATGGTAGTGTTTTTTCAGCAACACCTAGTTGCTTCACCACCTCTTCATCGACCAGGGTTTTCTCCATCATCCAATAAGGCGTACACAGACACGGAACGATTATTCCCGAACAGCGTCGCAGGAATGATTCGAATCTGCGTCGTCTTCCCAGTGATGATTGGTAGCAACTTTGGACCGGTTCTTGTTTTGTCACGCTCATCTCCGTCTGATTGATTCCAATCGGCTTGCTGCTCCTTTTTTCTTGCTTGTCGTCGACAATGAACAGTTTATTATGACTCTGGTCCTACTTTGAATGCAGCATCGGATGATAGCTCCGCCTATGTTGCATTGTTTGCGAATATTCCATTTGCCCCAAGACAAAGTCGACTCAAACTGAGTTATTGGATTAACTTTTAGCGGTCGCCGATGGTTTTGTTACGAGCCTCAAGCTTTCACTCGATGCTGCGGGTCCTTGCAAACGAAACAGCACTGTCTTCTCGGCTGGTTCCGCTGGTGGTGAATCCTCAGTCACGTGAGCTCCGCAGAAGTTCTTATCCTTGCTATACCTCTCCTTCGTCAGCCGCTACTGTTGTCTTGGATCATACTGTAACGTAACGTCAGAGGTCGCTCGTACCAATGTCTGCATGTACTGGGCTAATGAACGAATGTTTACTTCTCCGTTGTTTGTATAGAAACTAGTCCAGCTTCATGTGCGCTGGAAGCTTCTCTACCAACTCGAACAAAAGCATCGGGTTGTTGAGATGCGCTCCATTTCTTACAGCTTCCAAAGAGACGCTGAGATTCTGCACCGCCATACTATTAGCGTGTCGAGTCTATCCTGCTTCGGCGCTGAAACTTGACGAATTTTCTGCAGCAATGCGTTAATTAGCTGGTTCGGCCTCCCTACATGTGGTATTTAGGTGGAACAGTCCCGTTGCGAACCTAACCTCAACCGCGCGCTATGTTTACGGTTACTATATGACACAACCCACGGCCTTCTGCAATCCTGTTTTAGTTTCAGGATTAATGCTTGGGAACATAAATCCCCAAATGGCAATCGAAAAGATTCTTAGACTATGGAGGTGGTACCGTTACCTTCAAATTACCCAAGAGACCAAATATGGAATTGTTATCTGGTCAAAATATTCCTATATGAAACGGGAAGTCCTGCGAGTCCTGATGTCCATCTTCGATCCGGTTGCTTTTCTTGCCAACGTACTAATGTATTGAAAAGTTCATCTACAGGAGATACAGCGTGCAGACACGGTATGAGATTAGCCAATAGCTGAAGAGCAATTCGTGAAATGGCATACGTGGCTTGTCGTTTTGATAGAGGTGGACTGTCTCTAGGCCGAGGTGCTATCATATCGAAACTTCATCAATCCAATTAAACAAGCTGCAACTCCATAGCTTCGTGGACGCGAGGGAAAATGGATTTGCGGCTATTTTCGATATGAAGAGTAAGGAGTAGTTGAGTGTGCATTCGTGGCTGCAAACGAGGGTTCATTCGTTGCACTCAAGAAACGTACTCTGCTGGTTAAATTCGGATCACTGTCGCTCTAGCCAGTTCATCGCGTTTCATGTGGGAGAAATTCTAGAGAATGGCACTTATCAACGCAGATGAATGTGACAGACGAAAATATTAAGTGGCAAAAATTGTCAGATCGTTCGCCGTCCAGTAGATGGTTCCACGGTTCGTTGTTTATATGGATGCGCGAGCACGAATGGACGGACCTACGAGGCATGTAAAACTGAGACACGCAACTAACACTTCCAATAGACCACCATGTCTACACTTATCGTGCGCTCGGTACACGATCGATATCACCACCTCAACCATGAGATCGTCGTGACCGAGCTTAGATCAAAATATCTGATCCCCAGATTGCGTAGACTATACAATAAGATCCGTAAGGGGGAGAAGGGGGGTCAGGATAAACTCCGCCGCCGGGAAACTCTACTTCAAAGTAGACTTGATCCACCACCGGAGAGCAGTTAATAGTACTCGACACAGCACTGGGTTCGATCATCGTGGTGCCAGCGAACCAGACGCTAGGCTCTACCGGAATCGCCGGAACGACCTCGACACCCTACCGGGTAACTCGTGAGTAGGCTAGATTCATCGCCGCGGCCTAGTTGGAGCAGATCACGTTGAAAAACCAGCAGCAAGTCGTTCAACAGAACAATAACCTCAACGATGAAGCAGCAGAGGACGGAGACGGTATGGCAATGGATCTTGGATCACGCACAACAGACTCCTGATCTCCAATAAGTCAAGGAGAAGATCGGTCGACTGAAAAACAACAAAGCTGCCGGTGTAGATCACCTACCCAGCGAGCTATTAAAATACGGTAGTGAAACAGTGGCTAGAGCACTGCACTGGGTGAACGCCAAAATTTGGGAGGAGGAGATTCTTCCGGAGGAGTGGATGGAGGGTGTCCTTTGCCCAATCTACAAAAAGGGTGACAAGTTGGATTGCTGCAACTACCGCGCGATCACACTACTTAGCGCCGCCTACAAGATCCTCTCCCAAATTCTTTGCCGCCGATTGTCACCATTTGCAAGGGAGTTTGTAGGGCACTACCAAGCGGGATTTATGGGCTCCCGAGCCACCACGGACCAAATATTCGCGATTCGGCAGCTTCTGCAGAAGTGCCGCGAATACAGCGTGCCCACACATCATTTGTTCATCGATTTCAAATCGGAATATGACACAATCGATCAAGATCAGCTATGGCAGATAATGCACGAGTACGGTTTTCCGGATAAGCTAGCACGATTAGTCAAAGTGACGATGTGATGTGCGTTGTTCGAGTATCAGGGACACTCTCGAGTCCCTTTGAATCTCGAAGAGGGTTACGGCAAGATGATTGGCTATCTATCTATCTATTAGAAGGTGTAATAAGGAGAGCGGTGATAGACACGAGTGGCACGATCTTCAGGAAGTCCGTCAAGCTTCTTGGCTTCGCCGACGACATTGAAATAATGGCGATGTCGGAAACGTACATCAGACTGAAAGCTGAAGCCAGCAGGATTGGACTTGCCATCAACGTTTCGAAGAGCGGAAGAGGTTCTAGAGACGACAATGTGAACCTCTCACACCGAGTTCGGATTGACGGTGACGAAATGGTCGACGAATTCGTGTATTTGCGCTCACTGGTAACCGCCAACAATGATACCAGCAGAGAAATTCAGAGACGGATATTGGCGGGAAATCGTGCCTACTTTGGACTCCGGAGGACTCTCCGGTCGAACAAAATTCGCCACCGCACGAGGTTGATTATATACAAGACGCTGATTAGACCGGTGGTCCTCTACGGCCACGATACCTGGACTATGCTCGTAGAGGACCCTTCGAAGACTGCGAGGCTGGCGACAAGCAGCAATGGACCGAGTGGAGTGGAGATCATAAGGCTCTAGCCTGAACGGTAAGTAAGTAAGAGTCGTTGATGTGCCAGTGAACCGGAAGTTATGCTCCACCCGAAATCGCTGGACAGGACTCGTCACCTACAGGCTGGCCCGTTGAGAAGGCTAGAACATCTACCGGGGACTAGATCGAGTAGATCGGGGAGCTCAATGGCTCACGACATCAAGCATCGGTATCGGGATAAGTTCACCGCCGAAGAATTCACAGTAGGGTAGCTTCTAATTAGGTGGAAGCAAATTGGCTCACTAAATATACCTCGGTACCGAAAGAAATTTCGTCGCTGATTCGAGAAGATCTCGATAAAACTGGGAACTAAATGGCTCAAGTAAGCGGGTATTGATATTAGGAGAAATTCCTCCGTTGGAGAACTCTCAGTGATTTCACCGCCAAGGACTATCCGAGTAGATCGTAATAAGACTGGGAGCTGAATGATTCACGGAAAAAGAAGCGAAACAGCTCAGAAAATCAGCAGTAAACGGCACACTGAGACGAGCACTAAAAGGCGACGTAATAGATGAAGACCAAAAGCAAGAGAAGAATCGACAGCTAAATGGCTCAAAGGTTTCATTCAAAGAATCTATTTCATGGATCAAATGAGGCTCAGAGATAGCTGCGGAAAACTCTTGAGCAAAGAAAAAGTGCGAAGAAAGCGCAACGCCAACTTGCTACCAGTTAGATGGTGTATCAACTAACACCAAATTGGCGTCAGTTACCATTAAATCCAAACAGTTCACACAGCTCATCTGTTCATCTATTCAAGTGAGGGGTTTTTGAAGCAGGCCCAACCGTCTCGCTGACTACACCATGGATTTTAACTGCCCGGGACGGCACGTATATATGATATTGCTGCGTCAGATGCTTGCAGCAAGCAATCTTATTGTCTGCTCGAGGTTATTTGCGACAACTTTCATTTTGTAATAATTCAATTTTTTTGGTCTTTTGGCTTAAGTGCCAATACCTTATTTAGGACTGGTGGTATCCAACGGAGTCTCAAAGGTTGCGAGTTCGAGTCTCTCGCCTCTGGGTGGGGAATTTTTTTCACATGATTGCTTAGCTTCACTCACCATTTCCGATCGTTTTTCCCCGTTGGATACAACCAGTCCTAAATAAGGTATTGGCACTTAAGCCAAAAGACCAAAAAAATTGAATTATTAGTTTAATTCGAACGGGCAGGTTCGCTCCCGTCATACCTCTGTTCACTGGGCAAGGGACCAGAAATCGACAGTCTTCATTAGCTCTGTCACCCACCGAATTACGATGGGTAATGAACTAAAAATTAGACATCAGACGATTATAAAAACCCGGGCCTTGGTATCTAGCGGGGAAATTAAATAGATCAATGTGTTGGGATGATCAGCTGCCGTTGTGTGTGATTCCTCGCTTTGCAGGCAGGGTACGATCACCGTCGCCAGTGGGATAATCATATGCAGGCATGGGAAAAATCATTTCACGAAACGATCAATTTGAAATCATCCACCAACATGCTCTTACTGTGAAACCCGATCTCGGCAACCCTTCTTGTGCAGAGTTACGCGTTCATGCGAAAGCGAGAAGCAAAATACAAAACTGAAAAAAAGTGACAGCGCCCGGCTATGATTCATTCTCCATCGCACACGTAGTGTTTTGAATGAAAGCAGAAAGGATCGCAAATGAATGCATTCTATCATTCACAAAGATTCGTTTCAAAACATTCACCGGATCGTTCTAATAAAAAAAACTTGCCGTTCTTGTTTATAGACCTATGAAATATTCACTTGGTGATCTCTTATTGTTGAGTAAGTAGTTTGCAATGTGCTGGTGAAAAAAATAACTTCTTAAAACGATTCCGTGCATATCACAATATCAATTTCAAGTGGATTGTAGTGCAATCTACTTCTCAACATTGATTATAGTGTACATTTGCACTATAAAGTTGACCTAACCCAACCAGAGAATACAATGTCACATTCATTTGTGAACTATAAGTTGATTCACTTGTGAATGTTTACAGTACAATCTTCCGATTCAATCCGCGAATGAAGAACACGATCTTCTTCATTCAACATAGTACGTGTCATTATTTTACCTAGCTCACATCTTCGGAAGTTCATTTCTACCTACGTTCAGTTGTGTTCTTTTGGAGAGTTTTAGTCGGATCGTGAATGAACGACTAGCTGCTGTCAAAGCAATGAACGGATTCGCCAAGAATCATGCGAATGAATGATAATTCCCATCCCTGATCATATGTTCTTTCTGGGATGTCACCATACCCAGGGATAGCATAAGGGTTAGTGCATTGGGCCGGAGTCTCAAAGGTTGCGAGTTCGAGTCTCTCGCCTCTGGGTGGGGAATTTTTTTTCACATGATTGCTTAGCTTCACTCACCATTTCCGATCGTTTTTCCCCGTTGGATACCACCAGTCCTTTCATTTTGTTGTCTGGGTCGAATAGCTCACCGAGAATTCACCGAGCTGACTTGAGTGGGTACTGCTTTATGCAATGTCATGGGGTTATTTACAAGGTCTGGGGACAACCTGCCATCTACGATCATGTCTGTGTCATGTCCGATGGGGTGTGTCCTTCATTATTTGCGATTTTATGCGATCAGCACATGTTGAATTCAGAATATGTTCCACGCTAAGGGCACTGAGAAAAAAATTGAAGACCAAACAAAGGGAGAAATTGGGAAAATAATTCAACGCAAAGTATTATCTTTTAACGATCGAAGCTCTCAGAACTTTTAAGTTAGTATTTTTAGGATGTATGAATCGTATATATTCAAATGCGGTTATTGTACTGTTGAAACATATCTATAATAGTTTTTAAGGCTCAAATGAGTGATCAGATGTATTAAAATAGTTGCTTTGGGTATTTCCAAAACATATTAGGTTATCTCCACATCCCTCATCAGTCCTAAAAGCGCTTTGCTCATTATTATATTCCTGCTTTTGATCAAATGTGAAACACGAATAATTTATTTTGCCTTATTTGAAATATGAGCTGCTCTTTCTAATTTTTTGGCAATCTGTATTTCATTGAATCGCCGAATAGTGTAGAGAAACGAATGATTGGCCGACTAGACGACTAGTTTGCTATGACTATTTGTTATTTCGGTCAATGTCTCCTGGTCGAAGGTCTGTATGCCAGCCATAAATTTTGTATTCATACAAGTATTACAATGATACTAAAACAAGACAAGCCTCAACAAAAGCGAAAAAAGTTAGTTGGAAGACATGTTCTTCATGTCGCAAACATTTTCAATTTTATTTGACGATAACAAAAAATATGTGGAATTTAATATATTTAGATCATTAAATACACCTGATGAAAACAAGTTTTACATTAAAAACCGTTTTTCAGATTGATTTTAGATTCTAGTGCTGATAGCGAAAAAGAAGAAGACATGGTCGAATGGCTCCGAGAGGTCGGTATGCCCGCCGACTACGTCAACAAGCTAGCTCGAATGTTCCAAGATATTAAGGTAAACGGTTGGTTTTATTACCGTCAAGCTGACCAATAACTCATTCATGCCCTCATTCTCAGGTTAGTGAAGATCTGAATACTCAGTTTCGGGCTCAGACCACCCGCCACGATGCCATCAACATTAAGATCCTCAACGCCGGTGCCTGGGCACGGGGATCCGAACGCGTGTCAGTTAGCTTACCGCTCGAGCTCGAAGACTACATCCCCGAGGTGGAGGATTTCTACAAGAAGAAACATTCTGGCCGTAAGCTGCTGTGGTACCATCATATGAGCAACGGAACGATAACTTTCGCCAACAACTCGGGCCGGTTCGATCTGGACGTAACTACATTCCAGATGGCTGTCCTTTTCGCCTGGAACCAGCGTCCCAACGAGAAGGTTTCGTATGAAAATCTTCGCCTAGCGACAGAACTACCGGACCCAGAGCTTCGGAGGACTCTCTGGTCGTTAGTGGCATTCCCGAAACTCAAGCGTCAATTGCTGCTGCATGATCCAGTGGTTGCGAATCCTAAAGATTTCGCCGAGAACACCCTATTCTGGATCAACCAGGAGTTCGCATTGATTAAAAATGGAAAACCCCAGCGGCGTGGCAAGGTCAATTTGGTTGGTCGTTTACAGCTGAGCACAGAGCGATCCCAGCAGGAAGACAATCAATCGATCGTACAGCTGCGAATACTTCGCACCCAAGAAGCCATCATCAAGATCATGAAGATGCGAAAACGACTGAGCAATGCGGCACTTCAGGTGGGTTTCGTATACCATTGCGCCGCACTAATATTTAACGAAATGTTTTTTTAGGCCGAACTGGTGGACATTCTCAAGAACATGTTCCTACCGTCAAAGAAAATGATCAAAGAACAGTTGGAATGGCTGATAGAGCACAAGTATATGCGGCGGGACGATGACGACATCAATACCTTTATCTATATGGCATAACGTGGTAACTGGATCGTTACTAATCTACCAGCCATAACGCACGTCTTTCGAACGGTTGCTTTTGAGGTGCGATTAATGAACACAGGAGATTAAATTTTTTTAGCTGTTTAGACCAAGCGCTGCTCACAATGAGCAGACCTGTATTCCAAGGCATAAGTGGAAGACGAGAGCTAAAGAATTGATTACAACCCGTGGTTTAATTGTTGATAATTAAAAAAAACTGAAATTGGAATTAAGCTTGTGATGGAAAACGTAAAATAAAAAAAAATGTTTTAAGAACCAATGACCATACTGTTCGCTTTATTTACACATACAGGTTCGAGCCATCCACGAACTTAAGCTGATAACTCAGATCGCAATCAACAGACAGAGAGTTGAGCAATCTCAGAATCGGTTTGGTAGAAACCGAATCCAAAACCGACGAATCCAAATAGCACACATATGCAGATGCTTCCAGGTCCTTAAACTTTCTGTAACTGAGTGCACCTGCCGAAATTCCAGCAATAACGTTTGGCGCTTCCAGTTCTGGGATTGTTTTAACTTGTCCATTGATTGCTCGAATAAAGCATGCTTCTTCCGTCTCGCGGGAACTGGTTCCTTTGTGCATTACACTTGGTTGGAACGAAATAGCAGCAACTTGCTCGGCAGATCCGAGCCAGTGCACCAGTTTTTCAGTTATACGACCAAAGTTATTAAGATCCTTTTCTTCGGACAGACAAATCAATGTAGCTTTATCGGGGTTGTAGTAAATGCTGGTGGATCCATTGTTCAACCGACAGATTGGCGATCGACCCTTCAAGACAGCTGTTCCAACAAAACTAGATATCGCTTGACCTTCCAAAATCAGCAGCAATTTTACGTTGTCGATCTTTTGTTCGGTGTTGTCCTCATTTAACCAGTCCCATTCGTATCTAGAGTGTGAAATGAGTTTTGAAAAACGACATGCATTATTCAATTTTTTGAGGATTTATAAGCAACGATGTTTTATCCGGGCGACTGTTATTTGGCATAATGATGGGAATCTATTAGTATATCAAAGGCCCTTCATTCTTTTAATAATTACTGCAATAGTCCCTTGTTTTTTTTAATATTGGTCTTTTCGACTGGTATTGATCCACATCGCCAGGATCGCTACTTCGTTCGGGTTATGATATACCAAGCTTACAAATAGGTACCGAGTATTTGCTGTTTGTGCATAACAGAACTCACAATAGCAAAGGTGCAGCACCATCCTCGCTTTCATCGTAATCATCCCAGAATGCTCGCGTTGAAGGCTCAATAATTTCACCAAATTCAACACTCATTACTGTTTATTTGTTCAATATTAATTTCAAATTCAAAGTAAAAAATTAACCGATTTCGCTTCCGAACTCTGTAAACAAACAAAATGCAAGTCGCTGTGGGTGACAGCCTGACATCAGCTCACCGACCCGTGTTGCCATTTTGTATCAATATGTAAGAATTTTTTTTATTCTGTGCTAAAATACCCGGATCATAACAGTTTTTGCAACCGGCCGAGACGGTTGTGCCTCCAGGTGGAAGGTTTTGTTCTCGAGAGAGTGACGGAGTGCGAGACGCTGTATGCGTTTTTGTGGGAGAGAGAGAGAGAGACCAGTTTGTTAAGTGTGAGTCGACAGTTGATACGTCGGAGGCGTGGTCAACGGCATCCTCGGTGTTTTGACAGCAACCCGCGGGTAGACGAATTTGCCTACCGCGGTGGCAGAAATCGACAGTGATCGTGCCTGTACACACAGAAAAAATATATTGTATTGGTGTCGTCGGGCAATTCTAATCGACGAGAGGGGAAGCGTCACAGGTAGACCCATACGCTCTATTTGTCTACCGCAGAAGTGGTACGACGAATAAAGAAAACAAGTGGCACCGAAAAGTGCCGCATCGACAGTGGGATTTTCGCAGCAAGCCACAGGTAGCCACATTTGTTTACCGCGGCGGTGGAAACGGAGAGAGCGCGCTTGTGGTGGTGATACCGACGAGCAGCTTAACCGGAGAGAGTTTTGAAGTGTTGCAGGTAGGCCTATTTCTCTACTGAAGAAGCAACGCGACGAAGAAGGACAGCAAGTGTCACATTGTCAAACAACGGGCACCGAGTTTACAACGTAACACATGAGGTGTGTTCTACAGGTATAACAGGTATATTTTTCATTCCTTTTTGTGATAGTTTTTCTTGCTAGGTAAAATGGATGAAGAGATGGGAGAACGAGCAACAGACCCTCCCCCTAAGCCTTATGCTGAAAATGTAAATCCGACTACAATTAAAATTTACCCAGAGTCGTCAACGGGACCATGGATTGTATTTATTAGGCGTAAAGTAAAGGCGCTAAATATTCAAATTTCTAAAGATTTAACTTCGCGATTCTCGGATGTAAAAGAGATCGTCAAAGTCAATAAAGATAAAATACGCATTGTCGTTGGTAGTCTCAAACAAGCCAATGCAATTGCTTCTTGCGAGCTTTTTACGCGTGAGTATAGAGCGTATATTCCTTCAAAGGAAATTGAAATTGATGGGGTCATCACAGAATCGAGTTTGACTGTTGATGACATAATTAAGCATGGGGTTGGTCGTTTCAAAGACACCATACTTAAAGACGTAAAAATACTTGAATGCAAGCAATTGCATTCAGTATCACACGAAGGAGATAAAAAAGTTTATCGACTGTCTGACTCATTTCGAGTGACTTTCGCTGGGTCTGCGCTGCCCAACTATGTCATTATCGATAAGATTCGTCTCCCTGTTCGTCTTTTTATTCCTCGTGTAATGAATTGCCTTAATTGCAAACAGCTTGGCCACACAGCCACTTACTGTTCCAATAAGGCACGGTGTGGCAAATGTGGGGGTTCTCATCAAGAGGATACATGCAATGAAAATTCAGAAAAATGTTTAATGTGCGGAGAAAACGATCCTTGAAGGAGAGGTCTAAGCGCTCCTATGCAGAAATGTTGAAAAATGCTACCCCTAAACCCATTTTCTTAGAAAACACTTACACATCTCTATTTTCGGAACAGTCTGACTCTGACGGAGCGTGCGAAGGTACATCATTTGTTTTACCCGGAAATTCCAGAAAAAGAAAACAGTCTTCTTTTCCCAAGCTGCCAAGCAAGGGCCTTAAAATTTCTCCACCAATAGATAAACTGCGCCCAAAACCGAAAAATTCCGATTCAAAACCGAAATCAATTCCGCCCGGTTTTGGGAACGTACAACCCAAACAGAACACCATTACTGGAAATAATAAAATTTCGACTTCCTCTGAGCCTCAGCCGGGGGTAGGATTATTGAAATTTTCTGAAATTGTTGATTGGATTTTTAAAGCATTCAATATTTCTGAACCACTAAAGAGTATACTTTCAGCTTTCCTCCCAACAATTAGAACATTTTTAGAGCAGCTGATTGCTCAATGGCCCATCCTTGCAGCGATTGTATCTTTCAATGGGTAATTCACCTCCTCCAATGAAAGATTCCATCACTGTTTTACAGTGGAATTGCAGAAGTATCATACCTAAAATTGATTCCTTAAAAATTTTACTGCATAATTTAAAATGCGATGCTTTTGCTCTATGTGAAACATGGCTTACCTCAAACATTAATTTCAACTTAAATGATTTCAACATTATTCGCCTAGACCGAGACACCCCGTATGGAGGAGTGCTTCTAGGAATTAAAAAGTGCTATTCTTTCTATAGAATTAACATCCCCTTGTTTGCGGGCATTGAGGCTGTAGCTGTCCAAACGAACATTAAAGGCAAAGACATGTCTATCGCTTCTATATATATACCTCCCAAAGTTCAAATTGGACAACGTCAAATTTTTGAGGTAGTGGAATCCATGGCTGCTCCGCGTCTGATACTGGGAGACTTCAACTCGCACGGAGTATTGTGGGGTTCCCTCTACAATGATAATCGATCCTCTTTGATATACAATGTTTGTGACGAATTTAATATGACAGTTTTACATACTGGTGAAACAACACGCATCCCCAGACCTCCTGCACGTCCAAGTGCATTAGATCTATCTCTGTGCTCGACATCACTTCGGTTAGATTGCACGTGGAAGGTTGTACCTGATCCTCACGGTAGCGATCATTTGCCAATCGTTGTTTCAATTAACAGTGAATTAGGCCTTACGAATTCAATCAATGTTCCTTATGACTTAACACGAAATATTGATTGGAAAACATACGAAACATTAATTTCCACTTCTCTTGCTTCGACAGAAGAGCTACCCCCTACCGAAGAATATGAATTCTTAGCGGGTTTAATTATTGAAGCAGCAGAACAAGCCCAAACGAAATGCAATCCTGGAATGACAATAAATAGACGCCCCCCTAATCCTTGGTGGGACAAAGAGTGCTCTGATGCATATGAAGCTAAACAAGTTGCCTACAAAGAAATTATGAAACAGAAAGGGGGTATACGTGAGAACTTTGAAAATTATTTCATTTTGCAAAACAAATTTGACAGTATACGTCGTGCCAAAAAGTCTAGTTATTGGAGACGCTTCGTTGATGGCTTGTCAAGAGAAACATCAATGAGTACTCTTTGGAACACAGCCAGAAGAATGAGGAATCGAAACGTGACTAATGAAAGCGAAGATTTTTCGAATCGTTGGATATTTAATTTCGCCAAGAAAATTTGTCCCGATTCTGCTCCTGCGCAGAAAATCACTCGCGATGCTCCCACACGTAACGATTTCATAGATTCGCCTTTGACAATGATGGAATTCTCAATTGCACTCCTCTCATGCAACAATAATGCTCCGGGACTAGACAGAATTAAATTCAACTTGGTGAAGAATCTGCCTGACCTAGCAAAAAGACGCTTGTTGAATTTATTCAATAAGTTTCTTGAGCAGAACATTGTGCCGCACGACTGGAGACAAGTGAGAGTTATCGCTATTCCAAAACCGGGAAAACCAGCCTCCGATCATAACTCGTATCGACCGATTGCAATGCTATCCTGTATCAGGAAATTGTTGGAAAAAATTATCCTACGACGTCTCGACAATTGGGTTGAGGCGAACGGCTTGCTATCAGATACCCAGTTTGGTTTTCGGAGGGGAAAGGGAACGAATGATTGTCTGGCGCTACTTTCGTCAGAAATCCAACTCGCTTACGCAAAAAAAGAACAAATGGCGTCTGTGTTCTTAGACATAAAAGGAGCATTCGACTCAGTCTCCATTGATGTTCTCTCGGAGAAGCTACATCAATGTGGTCTTTCACCGATATTAAATAATTATTTATACAATTTATTGTCAGAAAAGCACATGCATTTTTCATATGGCGATTTGGCGACACTCAGAATAAGTTACATGGGCCTCCCACAAGGCTCTTGTCTAAGCCCCCTTCTCTATAATTTTTACGTGAATGACATTGATAATTGCATTGTCAGCCCATGCACTTTAAGACAACTTGCAGATGATGGGGTGGTTTCTGCCACAGGACCAAAAGCTATAAATTTACAACAACCATTGCAAGATAGCTTGGATAATTTATCAATTTGGGCTTTAAAGCTGGGCATCGATTTCTCTACGGAGAAAACAGAGTTGGTCGTTTTCTCAAGGAAGCGTGATCCAGCTCAGCTTCAGCTTCAGTTGGTTGGTAGAACGATAGCCCAAGTCCTGACTTTTAAATACCTTGGAATTTGGTTCGATTCTAAAGGCACATGGGGAGGCCACATTAGGTATCTAATAACGAAATGCCAACAAAGGATAAATTTCCTGCGAACAATAACTGGATCATGGTGGGGTTCTCATCCAAGTGACATGATAAGATTGTATCAAACAACAATACTTTCAGTAATGGAATATGGGTGCATCTGTTTCCGTTCAGCTGCGAACACTCACATTATTAAACTGGAACGGATACAGTATCGCTGTTTACGAATTGCCTTAGGTTGCATGCAGTCGACCCATACAATGAGTCTTGAAGTACTAGCGGGAGTTCTTCCTTTAAAAGACCGATTCTGGGATCTCTCTTCTCGTTTACTTATTCGATGTGAGGTTATGAACCCACTGGTAATTGAAAATTTTGAAAGACTTGTCGAGCTTCAACCCCAAACCAGATTCATGACAGTGTATTTCAATCACATGTCACAAGAAATAACGCCTGCTAGGTATGTTCACACATACGTCAATATACTAGATATTCCTGAATCCACTTTATTCTTCGACACGTCCATGCAAGCAGAGATTCGTGGAATTCCGGATCATCTACGCTCGCGGGAGATCCCTAAAATATTCACAAGTAAATATCAACACATAGACTGCCTTAAAATGTTTTACACTGATGGGTCACGAATCAGTGAGGCCACTGGTTTCGGTATTTTCAACAATAATTTTTCAATTTCTCTCAAACTTGCAGAACCCGCCTCTGTTTATATAGCGGAACTAGCAGCAGTTCACTATAGTTTGCAAATAATTAATACTTTACCCCCGAACCATTACTTTATCCTCACTGATAGTCTCAGCACAATTGCAGCTCTACGCTCAAAGAGGATTGATAATCACGATCCATTCTTTTTGGGGAAGATACGAGAATCTCTGAGTAACCTGACAAGAAAATGTTATAAATTTACCCTAGTGTGGCTCCCCGCCCATTGCTCTATTGCGGGCAATGAGAAAGCTGATAATTTAGCCAAGATTGGTGCACTAGATGGTGAAATATATGAAAGACCCATCGCTTACAATGAATTTTATAGCGCTTCTCGACAGAGGACACTTGCTAGTTGGCAAACATCTTGGGACAATGGAGATATGGGACGATGGCTACACTCAATTATCCCTAAAGTATCAACGAAGGCATGGTTCAAAGGATTGGATGTAAGTCGGGACTTCATCCGTGTGATGTCTAGGCTCATGTCCAATCATTATACTTTAGATGCGCATCTCCGTCGTATTGGGCTCGCTGAGGGTAATCATTGTGCTTGTGGAGAAGGTTACCACGACATTGAGCATGTTGTTTGGTCCTGCACTGAATATCGTGAAGCCAGATCACAATTAGTAGATTCTTTACAAGTCCGAGGAAGACCAATCCATGTTCCTGTTAGAGACATCCTGGCGTATCGCGATCCTCTATACATGGAACTTATCTATTATTTTCTAAAAACAGCGTCTATCAAAATTTAATTAAATTCATCTCCTCATACTCTCATCCAAGGCTAATCATTCACCAATTAAAGTGTCCTAGAATATTTAGTTTTTAAATTTAGACAATAACAGAAAAAAAGTAAATAAATACACCCGAAAATACTAGATCATTATGAAGTACAACAATGTAAGGAAAAAAGCAAACAATAAAGTGATTTCAGTGTTAGTTTTAGACAAAGTACTAGTATAGTTAAAATTAGTCTTAAGGATTTTTGTAACGTGCTATGTAAAAAAAAGAAACTGGCGTAAAAAGCTTTTGCAAATGCCGTGTCAAATAAACGTATGAAAAAAAAAAATACCCGGATAGAAAATTAAATTTAATATAAACTTTTTTCTCGTGCTTTTTCAAATAGACGTATTGTCAGGAGGATGCTGTCTAAACTGATAAAATCAAGTACAGTCGTGATTCGCTAGTTGGACCACAGCCTCTGTCCAACTAACGAATTTGATTTGCTAGTTGGACCGACTGAGAAATGTCAAAAACTCTCCAAAGAAGACGTTAGTAGCGTAAAAGATTGTTAAATAGATTGTCAAAGTGAATTTGACAATCTATTTTGGCGTTTAGATGCTTTTTAGTTGGATGGTCCAACTAGCGAAGGTCCAACTAAAAAGCGGTTCAGTTAAAGGGTGCCCAACCAGCGAATCACGACTGTACCCATTAATGCGTACGCGGTAAAAAAAACTTTACCCATTTTATGTATTCAAATTGCCCATTTTCGGAAGTTATTCGAGCTGTCAAAAGATGGGTATTTTTTTGTTTCTAACAATGAGTACTTTTTATCCATTTCACAACTACTCGATGAGGTAATGTCAATGGGTATATTGATCTTGATAATGGGTGAAAAATCCTTAAGCATTATTTCAAGCGAGTTAACCTGCAAATTAAGGATGTTGAAAATATGCGCCAATTCGGCATTTTTAGAACAGCCAAAAGATCCTGCCATCAAAAATATATTCAGTTGGCGGTTTTATTTTGTTAAGTAGTTTTAGAATAGGATTTCTATCTAGATTCCTATACTTTTATAAGGAAACAATAATGTGAAATGAATGTTATTTTGTTTTTTTTTTTAATTCAGAAATAATTTTATTGACAGTATTTTTCATTCTGGCGCGAATTTCATGAATGGGTATTTTTTACGCATTTTGTTGTAACAGTTCTGCGAAAAATAATGGGTGAAACATACCCAGGTTGACGTACAAGGTCTGTACTCATTTATGGGTACAAACGCTTTACCCATTTAATGGGTTATTCCACTTTTATTGAAAATGAGTAGTTTTCTACGCATTGATGGGTACTTGATTTTATCAGTGTAGTTGTCTACGCATTAATGGGTATTTTGTTTTATCAGTGTATACGGTGTATACAGTTTCACCTTTTCAATTTAGGGTATTGAGTTTAGTACAATAATTTCGTAAATAAAAAACTGTCACTTTCCGCGTGCATGTACTGCGCTTGTTTGTTATCACCTCACGTATCCCGAAATTAAATTTAATTGGAGAATTTTTACGTTTCGTCACTTTTAATATCTCAAAAGTAGGAAATTGCCGCTGTTGCTTGATTGCAGATGCTAACATTGTTCCGTCGTATCGCAGTCTGCGCGAATTATACTGCTGGTAACGTTCTATTGAAGTTGCATACTTACCCGTATTACACGGTGTCCCGGCCACGAGCTTTAAGTTTTCTCAACCAAATGGCCGAAGCAGTAGAACAGAAAATCGCCGAAAATAAGAACCGTGGCGAGGAACGATATCGTCAAAAACGGCAAGGATACGATGCACAGAAGCCCCGTTACAATGGGATTGTCAAAAAACGCAAATGGGAGGATCCTCCATCCGATCCGGAGGCGGTCAAAGATTTCGACCCTGCCTCGCGGGTGAAAAAGCGGAAATGTATCATTCTAATGGGCTATTCAGGTGTGGATTACCTTGGAATGCAACGGAATCCTGGTACAAAAACAATCGAGGAAGACCTACTTGCGGCAATGCTGAAGCACGGTTGGATTAGTGACGAAGCCTTTAAGCAACCGCAGCAGGTTCAGTTTCAGCGAGCTGCTCGCACCGACAAGGGTGTCTCGGCGGCAACGCAAGTGGTATCTATCAAATTGCCGGAGAATTTGAATATTGATGCGTTGAATGAGGATTTGCCTGCACAAATTCGGGTTTTTGCAATCAAACGTGTGACGAAGGGATTTAATTCAAAATCTAACTGCGATGCCCGGACATACACTTATACTTTACCAACGGTGGCTTTTGCCTTGCACGGTGAGACGGTAGATATTTCAAATTATAGGCTCCCGGAGGAGCGCCTTAAAAAAGTTAACGATACTTTGAAGCTCTTCGAGGGAACCAAGAATTTTCACAACTTTACAAGTCGAAAAGAATTTATCGATCCTTCGGCGAAGCGATTCATTATGTCCTTTGAGTGCGACACACCTTTTGTGCCAGAAGGTTCCACTGTTGAATTTGCTACCATTAAAATCAAAGGCCAAAGTTTTATGCTTCATCAGATCCGAAAAATGGTCGGTTTAACGCTGGCTGTAGTGCGTGGAGTAACTCCCGCCGAGACGATTATCAAAGCATTTGACGAAGTACGTTATGGTGTTCCCACGGCTCCAGGGCTTGGGCTAGTGTTAAGCCGGATTCACTATGAAAAATACAATGCTCGCTACGGACAAGATGGGTGCCACGAAGTGCTGGATTTTCAGAAGGAAGATGATCTGATTCAGGAATTCTTTCGGAAGCACATTGCTTCCACCATCGTGGAGACGGAACTGCAGACAAACTCAATGGTGGAATGGATTGAAACACTGCCCTTGCACAGCTATGAACCACGAGAGGATAATGAATCGCGAGAAATGAAAGGTAAGCGAAAATCGAACGATGATGATGAGGATGACGATGAGTAATTTTTTCTACAATATTTCGGATAAAAGGTTGGTAGTCCATTAAAGTAACTCGATTAGTTGGGCTTCGCTAGAATGTATCCGATGGTCCGATATTTTATTATGCAAAAAACCTTCAGTCTTCGGTAGCTTCTAAACTAGCGACCGCCATTTGGAGTGCCCCTTGTCGCGTTCTATTTCCACCAATAAAACCCGTTTGATGGCAGAATGTAGCTCCTTCAATTCCGGAAATCGTTTCAAGCTCGTCGTCTCTCTGTCCACGCCAGGGAGCCGCCAAAAACTTTCTACAAACAAAGCTAGCCGATTGCAAAGGCACACATATAATACGCCAGTCGTTTTCTTTGTTGTAGTAGATGACGTACTTCGAAAGACCCGTAATGCCATAGTCTTCCTCCAACTCATAAAGATGTTCCTTCCATGGACAGAAATGTTCCAATTCCAAAATCGCCCCAGAGTTGTGAACGTCCAATCGTTTATTGACAGCATTCTCGACTAACTCTCTAGCTGGCCACCAGCGAATCGCGTAGTAAAGCACCTTATCGATAAATTCTTGTCCGACATAGGTCTTTGCCTTTTCGAAACGCTTGGTTAAATCTGTGTCAGCTACTTTTTCATTCCAGGCTGGGTTAAAATTGCCGACTCGAGCGCTCAAATGAGTATTGATTGTATATTTCGGTTCTCCATCGACCATTGGCACACCATTATCGATAGCGTCTACTTCGGCTATGAAATGGTCGTAAACTTTTCGATAGACTCCACGGATCATATCTTCAGACGGATTTTTGATGGAATTCTGTGAAAGAACCTCTCGGATCACATCCTCTCCAAAATAGTTATAGATCAATCCAGCGGAACTTAACCTGTTGAAAGTGAAGCGTTTTATGAAACATCCGAACAGAAAATGTAAAATTTGCAAGGGTCTTACCGAATTTCCCGTTTTACTTTCGCCTCGGGTTGCAAAGAATTTATCGTCTCATTGAAGCTCTTTTGATGATGGTCAAATCGATTCTTCTCTCGATCGAATACCGCTCCAACATCCACTACTATATCGCACTGATCCAGCAGTTTTGAATCTCTAGTTCTTACAATGCTGGCATTGGCGTACCGTGGAAGTTGCTGTAGCATAAAACAAGCTAGCAATTCGTCACAGTGAAATATTCCATCGTGGGTTCCTATCACCAACTCGTTGCTTTCTTTAAAACGCTTTGAGAAGTCTTGAACTGCCTCGGTACTCATGCTTAATCGATTCAGGTTACGGAATACACTTACGGTAAATGATGACCGTGACTGGCGAGGAAAACTAAAGATGCAGTATTTGGTTCCGCTCACGAAAACGGGTAGTCGCTTTGACAGATGTTGGAGCATGCTTCGATTGTTTACCTATTCGCTTGTCTTGTCACATGGTATGTGCATGTGCGCGGGTGTTTTTAGAACACTGCTACATCAATCTCGAGATCAATCCACCTAGTAGAGTACTGATATTTTGTTGGTGTCCCAAAAATATTTGAATATTCGATATTGCGTAAATTACAATAAATCTAACCTTTTTACACATACTCGTAAGGGGCCGTTCATAAACCACGTAGACTCATAGGGGGGACGGGGGGGTCTGGCAAAAGTCTACGTTTGTCTACGAGGGGGGAGGGGGGGTCTTTGAAAAAGTCTACGTAGACTTTTATTTTTTTGTTATTCTCGTATTACTAATTATAAATGGGATTTAAAGAGAGTTGTATTCAAAATATCGGTCTATTCAGTATTTATGCAGAAACTTCAGAGCTAGTATACTATTGAGGTAACTACTCGTTTAGCGACCACTCAACCCAGAACCCACGATTTTTTTTGGACAACCTCACACGTTTTTGTTTCTTGCGAATATTTTGATATAGTTTTGATCTGGGAATAATACAAAATGACAGTTCCAAAGACGATCGCCAAAAAATCCTCTGGTCGGAAGATTTCGACTGTGAAATCATCTGAAGCACCACTAGTTAGCAGACATGCATGGACCATTAAATGCATGATCCATAAAAAGTTAAAAAAGGTTCAAAGTTAAGCATTGTAACAACAAAACACCCGATTTTTAACAATAAGTAGATTAATTTTTTTATTTTTATTTAATAATTTCGGTGGTTAAAGCAGTAGTGTAGTTAAACTTCTACAACAAAGTGTGTACTCGAGTTAATCAGTTTCTCTTGCAATCATTTACACTGATTTCAAAATCTTTAAACACCCGTTAAATTTTACGTCTTGACCCTATGCAACTCCGTGCAAACCGGCTCTACTATATTTATCTTCGAAAATATTCGGAGTTAAACTTTGATGCTTTGCGATAATACTCTAAGGTGATACGGCTATTAATTACATAAGAAATATAAATATTTTTGGGAAGATTTAAATAACTTCGTTCCCTTAATCAAATAAGGCAATTTAGACTATCTTATTATCTTAGAAATATTGAAATTTGTTCACGAAAAGTTAAATTTGTGTGCATGTTTGGTTTATTATTTTAGTCTAGATGATAGTACACATCTACAGTATTAATTTGTAATTGTTTCTTATAATTTAACAATTTTGAATGCACCAGTAAGGCTCAAAAAGTTTTTAGCAATTCTGCATTGTTGGTGTAGGTCGCACTTCGGCCAAAATTTAAGCTAGTTATAGCAATGTATCTTTTTACATATATTTGAGTGACTAACCTTGAAAAGAAGTATTCCGCTACACAAACGTTGGAAAGCACCTTGAATCGGTATTAATTGATTTGATCAATTATAGACAAAAACCAATGTGAAAAATCTTTTTTTAATATTTAAAAAGCTTGAAATACATCTGAACGCTTATTTTTAATTGAACATTATAATGTGCTTCTTGCAAAATTCACATTTCCTGCGAATAAAAAAAATTAAAAGTCTACGTAGACTTTTGACGGGGGGGGGGGAGGGGGTTGGTAAAAGTCTACTAAGGTCTACTAGGGGGGAGGGGGGGGGGTTAAAAATTCTCAAATTTCGGTCTACGTGGTTTATGAACGGTCCCTAATTAATCTTTTGATTTATAAAATTTAGAAATATTTTTACGGCTTAGAATATTAAAATATGCTAAAAAATACACTACAATAATTATTTAATTGAATTTTGTATATTAGGCATTCGATGTCACTCTTATTTTCTAAAGATCTTTTATGGAGCAATAGAAACAAAAAAAAATACAAACTCCGTTTGTTCAAACTGAGAAACACAAACTTTCACACGATCTTGTAGCTTATTTTTCGTCGAGATGAAAAAGTACCATTAAGCGGACGCGAGGCAGGAATTTTATTAATGGAAATATTGACAAGACTACTTCAATACGTCAATCACACTTGAATTCTATATCATCAATATTTGATTTATTATCAATATTTTTCCGCTTTTACCATCCACACATACTACAACCATACAAATTCTGTTTTGCTTGAATTTAATGGTTTTTATAGGATAAACAGGAGGATACACAATGGCTCAGCTGGTAAAACAGGAGCAGGATAAACATTTAAAGTTTGTGCTTGATCAACCTGAACAAGGTAGCCTTGATACAGTATTAATTCACATAGTTAATACACTAAACAAGCTTCTTTACAGTCCTCGTAGAATTTTGCAAATTAGCCATCGAATATATCAGCAGTGGTATCAATGAGAAAAAGTGCACCATAGCCGCAAGTGAGTACATTATCCGTCTCTAAATTTGATTAAAGAAAAACATTTTCAATTACGCAGAAAAACTGGAAACAACCTTCGACACGGTGAAATCCTGTGTGGAAGCGCTGGTCTGTCTGCTAATCGATAGCACTAAGCTGCACAGCAGCGAGAGTGATTTTCAGACGCTAAAATCGATTGATTTTACGGATGGACAGATTGCAATCCTCTGGCAGTTCGTCAGCAGCAAGCGGAGTCTGGTGGAGAACATTTTGAAGAACTCTGCCGACGGCGAGCTACATTTTCGCGAACTGGAATGGCGATTGGAAGCTAAGGTTGCTTCGCGAGCGCTGCACAAGCAGGCCACACCAGTGATTACGATGAAACTGCACCTGGACAGTGAGGTCGTTAATGAGCACAAGGAAAAGCTTGAACAGAACGATAGTTCACCAACCAATAAGCAGAACACACGGAAGGAAATTTTGCTACAGACTGACCCAACGAGTCTGGTTCATCTGATTCAGGTGCTTGAACAAGCCTTGATAGATTCCAAAACCCACAGGGTTAGAAACTTCGTTAAATCTTTCCAAAAATAGGCTAGTATGGTTTATTTTGTTCAATCACTACAATATATTTCGCTTTGTTCATTTTATTTTAATAGTACTCTCGTCGAAATACTTGTTATATTTCTTCCATTGATATCGCTGTTTTGGATCTTTTTTACTCCACGAGGGATTAATATTTGGCATTAACCCCGCCTTCTGTGCCATAATAACTAGGTAGCTTATTCGACGCTGTTGACGCTTACATAATCCTGTTACCCGGCGTGGTAGTAAACATCCATCGCTCCGCAAGTACTGGCTTAGGATCAGTACATCTGTATGTTTGATATCGAGCCCCAGAGTACACTGAGGACAGAAACGTTGCCCATTACGCGCAGCCTCCGCTGCCTGTGCGATCAACTGTCCGGCTCTTGGTGAGGGAACATAATCCGCGCTAACCACCAGCGAGTCGTTCTGGGTAACTTCCTTGACTGCAAGGAATTGATTATCATAAGTGAACAACTGTGATCATACAAGAGTACTCACTTTCTTTGAGCTGTTTTACCGATGTAATGCTAAATAGACGCAGTGTATTTTGAAAACTGCCTGTAATGTCGCCGATTTGCAAGATTTTAGCCCGGAACAGTGCCATTTCGATGGTATTGATGATTTAAAAAACAAAGGATGAATGACAGACATATTTTAGTACAACTCAGGGCTGTATTCAGAAATAGTCAGCTGAGTGTTAGGAGTATGACATTCAGCGTTGCCAGATAACCTATTTATTGTTATTTATAGGATAAAAGGGTATAATACGTCGGAACCGAAATAGTTTTCATAGATGACGGAGATAACCAAAGGCGAATCGAATGTATATACATATATTGGAAGTCAATATAATCAAAACAACATGGAAAAATCTCACCGGGAACTCCGTGGTGCCTTCACGACTTCTGGCAGAATGCCGGTACACGTGGGTCTCCTAACGTCTGGGCTTCACACCAGCACGCAGAAGCAGTCCCACAAGCCGGCAGATCAAACACAGCAGCTAATAGTCTCTTGTTGGCATCAGGTGGGTAACTGTCCTCCCGGGAACGCAGCGTCTAATGGTTCACTGATAATTCACTATCAGAATTACGGCAAACTGTTTTTAAATTATATTTTAAATTTTAAATTAAAATGCACTGCAGAAAACTGACAGCGAAAAAAGCGTTCTACTCTAGACGAGAGCTCGCCTACTTCAATCTATCTTCAGTTCGTAATATGTGTAATGGCCCTTTTTTGACAATAATCGTTTACGTCAACCGCCCAGTTAGATTAAGTCAAATTTTATTTGATTAAGTCATCCTACGTTAGTTCAATGCGTTGGATGTTTATTCAATGAACGCCCGACATCTTCAACTGGGCGTTGCTGTCAAGCTGGCGTGAACGATTATTGTCAAAAAAGAGCAATTAAACGTGTTACGAACTGAACAATTTAGACCACCATTATGGCACGTAAAAAGCTGAATTCGTTTTATTTTTCGCGAGGCATTTTTTTAGTTAAATACCGTCATTTTATTTTTGTATTGGCTTCCTGATCCATCTGAGAAAAAGTAAATCTGTTGTAAGCCTGGCAATAGACCTTTCTCGTCCGACCTAACCCCCTTTTTTCTTATTTTTATTCAAAAGACTATACATTTTTAAGAATATTTCCGCTGAAATGAGACTTTTTAGAGCTATCGTGATTTTTTAATGATTTTTTTAAATTTGAAAAATGCAAGAATGTTGAGTATTTTTTTCACCTTTGCAAGAATGGTGGGACTCAAAATATGTGTTTGGGCAGCACTGTTTTGTATATTTTTGCTTGGCTTTCTGGCAACGCGGCAAATGAAGTGGTGAGTCGCGGTACAAAGTTCATTGGTTATGTAAACAAACTAAAGCGAACCTCTCGGTGGAGAACGTTGCATGGTAATGTTTAACCTCACTTTTTTGACAGTTCAAAGAGATTGTTTACATGATCTTGGAATTTTTGTTGATTCGATCATAGTATGAGAAACTTGGTTTGGTTCGCTGCCACTTTCCCAACAGGGTCGCTCAGCTGTATTTTTTAATTGATGTCGGCATCATACATTGTTCCGTTAAATTTAACATTTTTACTTTTCTTGTCATGATTCATTGAAGAAGCAAGGAATTTCTAGCCAAACATTTGAAAAAGGCCTACTGCCAAATACAAACAAATCGAATTTTGATGTTCTCTATTAAAATCCTGGGACAGAACCTGTGGATAGATGTTTTCTTTTTCTTTTTTCTGTTCATTTTATCTCTTGTCTTGCATAGCCACTCTTTCTTCCTCACATATTTTAAATGGACTGGCTACATTTGACAGTCCCCCCTGACTGCATTTGACGGTTCCCTTTGGCTGCATTTGACAGCGCCCCCTGGCTACAATTGACATTAGGTTTTTTCGCATCCACACGTTCCGTCCCAGTTAAATACTATCTATCTGGCCATGTACATAAACATAACGCAACAATGGATTATGAAGAATTTTGATAATGATTTTATAACAAATTATAATAGAGCCCGGCTGATATAAAAGTCCTAACTAGCAATACACTTATTATAAAATGATTATAAAGGATTATTGTAACTGATTCCAAAAGGATTATAAGGGCAGTGAAATACGTACTCAATGAATTAAGGGGTGTGTCTGATATAAACAATATGCGCAATCAAACTAATGTGGTTTTCGTTTGAAGCGAAACTGAGTCAGTTCCTAACCCCAACTGCTGTCAAAATGTATGAACTGACAGCAGTTGGGGTTAGAACCTGACTCAGTTTCAGGTTCAAGCGAAATCGCCATAAATAAAACAGTATTCAATTTTTAAATAGAATTATAATGAATTCGACCAAAACTTCTTTTGCCTTTTTCTCATTTTCAAATGTTTGGGTAGAATTTAGATTATTTTATCGTTGTTGCGATCAATTTCGTTTGGTTTGTTTTGTTCACAATGTTAGTCGCAGAGCATTTTGGTGATCTATGGCAATTGATGACCTTTACACCCCATACTAGGTCCGCTCCTGTTGCAGCTGTTTCGCCCTGTCCGGCACCGAGTCAACCGATGGTCCAACCTGCGCCGCACTCGTCTGTCGCTATGTCAATGGCAGGGACTTGGATTAAAGGCCAAAATTTCAGCTACGGTTGGTGGTGTTGCTGCAATCGGTTTGCCTTCGGCCACGTTGGACATTCGGCTAACGGGAATATTCAGCGATTCCGATTCGAAGGAAGCAGCACCAGTAGCAGACTGCTTCGGTTCAGCAATACGCTCCGGTATCGGACGAAGCTAACACTCCGACAGGACGAAGGTTTCAACTAGGGGCTCAGGCATAAGTAGCAGAGTCCTTGTACTTCCTGCATGTCGGGTGAACAATTCCGACAAAACCACTGCCGCTCTCGCCAAGTTTGATCACCGTAATAAGTGCGAAGTCAGCGGTATAGTGCCAGGATTAGTCTAGAACAGTGCCAGGACTGACTTGCCAAGAGCTACAAGATTAAATAGCAATGCGTTTTTAAAGTGACCATAGTATAAGGTAGAGGCTTTAGCCAGATGATTTATTCAGCAGAATAAGATAGCAAAATTACCCAAAACATAAGACCTGGCTGCCGAAGTGAATCCACACACATCATCACCTACAGAGGCAAGCAATATTGGAACGCAGCGAAGTTCCTCACAATGAATTGATCTCGTTAGGTGAAATTCCAGGAAGTACAATTTTCATAGCACAATTTAGTCGACCGAAATTGTAGTCCTCAGTCGAGAGAGAGACTGATAGAGTAGCAGCAGCTAGGAATTTTCTTTCGAAAGCTAGCAGCGGTTTCGCGTATCCTGCGCTAAGTAGAGAGTGTTAAGACAGATCTCCGAAACATGTCAAGTGCTATCAGATGAGAAAAAACGTCGCATCTATGACTAGTACGACAAGGACGGTCTGCTGACCAACGGTTCCGTCCGGTACCACCATAACACACGGCACCGGTGACAATATATATATATATATATATATATATATATATATATATATATATATATATATATATATATATATATATATATATATATATATATATATATATATATATATATATATATATATATATATATATATATATATATATATATATATATATATATATATATATATATATATATATATATATATATATATATTCACAACATACTAATTACTTATCCTTCCGAAAAAGTAAATAAATTGACTATGCAATTTATCATTCGCTGCCTAGTTATTTCCTGCCAATTTGAACAAGACAGTAGTTGCAGAAAGTTTTATTGCGGTGCAAAAATGATGGCAACTCGGGATATAATATAAATTTACATATAATTTCTCCTCCCTGATATTCTTCCAGAATGTATAATGCTCTGCATTCTTATCACTCCTATCAAATCCTTCTTACTCCTTATCGTCAGTGCCGAGCACTGTTTTGCATTTGCCGGCTAAATCAACGACAATGCGATAATCGTCAATCGACGAAACTTTTGCTGTAATGAAACTTGAACACGAATAATAAATAATTGTTCCATTCGAAAGCGATAACCTTGTTGTCCTCATATTTGCAGTCATCATACGCTGGTAGGCATTCTGACCAATGGAAACGTTTTTCGGTATGGGCATTGAACGATCATTTCAACAACTTACCATCGACCGAATTCGTTACCTATAAAGTTCAGGTAAACTTCACCACCTAAAAATGAGTAATAAATCGGATCATCTTGTTAGGATTTAACCCACGAGCAAACAAACAAATGTGTACAAATCCTTGTCCATCATCCAGAAAGCAATCGTTTTATAGCCCAATGCTTGATCTTACGATTCAGCATATGCCACCGGGTTTTGCATCCAGCGCCGATTGGTCAATGTATGAACCAGGGGTGACATTACGCATCTCGAAACGAAAGGTTTATTGTATTCAAGCTTGTGTGAAAAGGTCGATTCGAATTGGTTGCATAATGTGGCACCAGGTTCCCATTGTTCCAATCCTCATCCCTCTTGAGTTGTAAGTCTTTTAAAGAGCATCGAAAGTATTCAAGTAATGTAAATTTTAAAAGTTCATGTAAACAAGTCTTAGGTAAACAAGCACACTGAACTGTCAGAAAAGTGAGGTTATATAATTTCATGCAATGCTCTATGTTTTTGACAGGTATATGAATGAATCATTTCAGCATCAGTGATGCCAGGTCTATTTAAACAATAGCCTGCAGTGAAAATATAAAAGTCTGCAGATTGCTACAAAAATCTTCAATAAATTTGACATAGAAATGTAGTATGTATATATTTTAAATGATCAAAAATGTTGAAGGCTTGTGTATAAATTGGATGGCAAGGCTTTGTTCTGCTAAATATTTGTAACCTGCAAAACATCTGCAGTGAAAATGCAAAATCTGCAGATTTACTAATATATATGCAGATCTGGCATCCTTTTAGTATTCCCCACAGGAAATTCATCCAAATGGTGTAAAAATACGGGGAAACAAGGCAAGATAGGTATTCAGAATATAGGGTTAAATGAGCAGCTTGCTCTATTTTTGATTTTTTCAATAGTTAGAGGTACCAAATCATCGCGGCAATCGGCAGTAACGAATTGGGGATAAAATAGGAAGCATCCTATCATATAAAATTTTTTGACGAGAAAGGTCTATTTACCTTTTATGAACACTGAACAATGAGTCAAACATTAGCGAACTGCGACATGAGGGACCATCCATAAAGGACGTAGCATTATATGGGGGAGGGGGAGTGTTGTATTTTGTGGTGATATGTGTCGACAGGGGCAAATACAAAAACATTTTTATTTGATGGGGGTAGGAGGTCATGTCATGCTACGTAGCTTTTTAAAGGGGAATAGGGTTTGACCTGATGTCACAAAAATATTGCCCGTTTCAACTAATTAACATCGTTTTTATTTTTTAAAAACTTTCACGGGACAAGGGAGGGAGGGTTACCGTCAAACAACGTAATTATCAGGGGGTGGGGGGGGGGGGTTTATGCAGAGGTTTGTGACAAAATGCTACGATGGGGAAGGGGGGTGTTAAAAGTCACTCAAAAAATGCAACGTAATTTATGGATAGTCCATTTTGGTATGGTGACTGTTCTTAACGACTCGTTGTTTGTGTGGTCGGAAAAACGACACTGGTTATGTTCGATATTATACCAGGCAATGTTCAATCTATTGTTGAACCAAATACAAATTAAATACGCCAAGGTCCCATACAAAAGGGGCATCATTTTTTGGCTCATCGAAGAAACCAATTATGCTACCCAATTCCTGTGATTTGTCTTGACAGCTTAGAGATGTCAGAAAACAATTAAACTTTTTTTTTTTATTTCGATTATAGAGGTTTTAACCTTAAGGTCATTCGCCTCTTCGGGTTAGAAATATCTCTTATGAAAAATTTCTAACCCTATGTGCGGGGTTGGGACTCGAACCCAAGTGCGCTGCGTACTAGGCAATCGATTTACCAATACGCTACGCCCACCCCCACAATTAAACTGGCAACGCCAGCTGATCAAAGCATGCTGGTGGTCTTGTTTTATTTTCATTTTGTTGTCAAATGTGAAAAAAAAACTATTGCAGATTCATAAAATGAAACGCAATTCAGATAATCCCGTTAAACTAGAGTTTTTACTCAAATATGGACGTCAGTTCATTGATTCTGCAGCTAACATAGAAGAAAAGTGTGAACAGGTGCGTTCATTAGACTGGATAGTTTCACCGGACATATTTTTAAAATCATCCCCTTTGTCATTCTTCGACAGCCAATACAGCGTTGGGAAACCTCGGACGTTGAACGTTGGCGGAACATCATTGGCGGTGGCATCCATCCTCACGACAGAAACATCCTCGTCTTTTAGTTTAGTAACCAGTTCTTCCACAGAGAACAGACATCCATGATCGAACAAAAATATTTAAAAAACGTGTGTAAACATTTGAATTAATATACTAAAAACACTAGCGCCGCAACACCAACCTATCCCAACTATCCGTCAAATCGATTCCGGAACCGGTTCGAAATCCTGGATGGATTCAGCATGGAATCTAGCTCAAAGAAAACAACCGATTCTGACTCTATCGGTTGACGCATTTGAGCTGGAATTCATGCTGGAAGTCCGAATCGGTTCCGGACTAGTTTGACTGGGTAGAGGAATAACCGCTGTCAATTCTGTCGCACTCAGCCACAAAAAAACATGACGACAGTAGCGCACCTGGTTTAGATATCCAAACTACCTTCGAAACCGTTAGAGATTTTACACAAGTTGAATGCTGAAGATGGACGTCTGTTCTCTGTGGTTCTTCATAGATCGGCGTTAGCTTCTTGCAACAGCCGCACCATGGTGCATAGAATTCCATTAAAGTGTCAACGCCGTTGTTGATAACAACATTGTCAAAATTTTTACCGACAGGTATTTTTACCGGTGCATAATTGATTTCTGGTACTGATTTGCCGTACGGTTCCAGGCTGCCTTCCTCCAGCGCGGTAGCAAAAGCTTGCAGATTTTCAACTCAAGGATAATTGCAAAAGATAATTAGTGTTTACCGTTACCAGCTTGTAAAAGCCATATCAAATCAATCATAGAACAGCATAGAAGTATTATGCAGCAGGATAATCGCTTTTAATAAGAACAAAATAGCGTTCAACATGCAGCTCCAATCACAGGCTTTTTTTCAATGCTCCATTTCAGGTTTCGCGATGGGAGATATCTACTAAGTTAAATAAACAATGATTTGATACTTACGAGAACTCATCTTTCATGACGAACTTTTGATTTTTGCTATCATGAGCCAACGCCAGCGGTTTATCGCCAACATATAGTCAACATATAGAATCCTGCTTTACTAGCGCTCCAGCGTCGGAAAAACGGTAACCGATGCGTTTGAAGTCATCATGCGATTGACATGCACGTAAAAATTTGGTTCTGTAGATGTAGAGAAATAAAAACAACGAAAACGTGACCTACCATTAACGTCTATGTTAACAGCATAATACAGTTCTTGAACTAGTGTCCATTATTTCAACATCCGAGAAGCGGGATAACTACAGGTGCAAATCATCAATATCATCATCTGTTGGAGCGGTAGGGTTTGATTGTTTTATTGTACTTGATACTGTTCGTTGAAGCGCTTATCTCTTCCTCGCTAGAAAAGGCTAGCCAGTAGATCAGGTAGATTCGGCGTTGGCTGGCGAGGCGCTTTGGTCAATATGCTCGTCGTATTTGAAGCATGGATGCTTTGTACATATTAAGTTAGATCCTTTCTCTTTTAATCGGTAATTTTCTTGACTTCGAGCAACCAAAATCCATGTGATTACGGTGGGTATTAACATGTACCTATTGTCTCCGAATGACATGAAACATTTCACTTGATTTCCTCCTTCATTTTTGAATGCTGCGCAAACATTACCAACCAGTTGCAGCTTTCGTCTATGATCGTTCGCATTTCGATCGTAATCCGAAACAAACCAATGAACTTCAAAACTAATAAGTGAAAATGTTATCCAACAGAATCACCGACTAATAACTGTAATTAATAAAGAAATCTCAAATTTTCGTCAACAGGTAACCAAAACAATTGCATGTGTCAATCGTTGCTAAAGAAAATCATCCGTGCAGCCAGTTTTAACACTATTTCATCAAAGTACACTGTCACTTTGACAGTGTACCTCGGTGTACCATTGGGTAGCTTAAAACGTGTCCTCGAAAAATCGTCAGAGCATTCCGTATTAACATATTTGTATTTGGTTGAACGTTGGTTTTTCAATGTTTGATGCAATGTTTGGCCAAATACAAATTAAATACGCCAAGGTCCCGTACAAAAGGGTCATCATTTTTTGACTCACTGAAAACTAGATTTAAAGAACCCTATGCATGAATTTTGTTTGACAAGTAACAAATACTGAAAAATAATAAGAAATGGCAACGCGTTTCGATAGATCTGATCCAAGCATGTCGTGCTTAGATTTGTTTTTTCGATATTTGTTTTCGTCGTCAATTTTTGTAGATTCGGCATAGGTGAGGAAACATTACCTCACTGGGGACCTTTAACTTATCTTAACGGTAACATTTTTTATTTACAACGTAGCAAAATAAAATAGAGAAGAAATTCATCATAACTTCAGGAGAATTTCAGCTTCAGGACAATCAGCTAAAGAAGAAGCCGCTGTCATGAGATAGCAGTTGCAGCGGAGACATCGGTAGCTTTACTACCCAAAGTAGCACTTATTTGTACGACAGGTGCTGATTCTAACTTGCGTATATTGAACAGTGATCTGAGGTAATAATACGGTTCAAATACTGCAGGGTCATCGCAGCTACATACATCATGTCAGCTGGGATGGTGAATACCTGGAATCTTGTGGAAAATTATTAGAATTTAATCTTTTTAGTCGTGTTGGCTGTATAGTGTCCGCGAAGTAGCACTCGGACGAGACGGATAAGATGGATAATCCTAAGAAGTCCAGAAAAGTGCACTCGTACAAAGTGGATCGAAAAACTTTCGTGACGATTGAGAGTAACAAATATCCGCTCAATAACACGGACTGGCGTCTAAAGCTCGATTCAGACGATACATCAGCTCCCGTCAACAACAAAGAACATCATCATGCCACCGCTTCGTCAGGAGAAGTTAACTGCATTTCTCGTGCATCCCTTCACACGTTCCGTACGTCAACACGTACCGTGCCGTTGATGTTGTGTGTGACTGTCTCCATTTAACTGTAGTTAAAGGGAGTAGTATTAGCGGATGGCGAGGTGGTGTTGATACTTATTTGACAAATAATAATCCGGCAGAGCCTAAGTCCAACACGAATGTTCAGGATAGCGGTATGCAATCAGGATCGATGACAAAAACTGTAAATTGACAATGAGATCAAAGAAAATATATAAACAATGCACATCTATAGCGGGTCGATCTGCTGATGAAAGTTTGAATCGAAGCGAAGCTTTATTATGCGCGACACCAATATGGTCCATCTAATATGCATGCTGGCAAAGATCGGATATCGTTACGACATGACCCATAGTGTGACGATGGATTCAGGGAGGGAGTTCCTGTGGACATGTTCCGGCTGCCCATGGGAAAATCATTACACCTGACCTGATTAATGTTTCTTCAACTGTGCCGTCAAAAGAGGAATGAAAATAGTCCGTAATCAGGACCAACCTGCAAAATTCTACAATTGTATCATTCCATTGTTAGCAGTTAGTCGAATAGTTCAGCATGTGAAGAGTTTCAAGTTTTTAATCAGAAAACAATGCATTCCTTTTTTGGATTTATTGACAATTATTTGCAGTATCTTGGTTAACCAGTCTTTTTTATGACAACCTACGTATTATTTGAATTTTTGTTAGATATCTTGCACATTAATGCTACCTCAACGCGCACGATACTTTGTACATTTCAAGCATGTTTTTCGAAAACAACGTAACTACACACAGAAAAAAATGTTGGTAAAAATAAGAGTTTTTCACTCTTAGCAAAAAACAACCAACGCATACTCTTAGTTTAAAAATAAAACTTTTGTTTTGAGTACTATTCTTCATTTGCTTAAAAGGAAAACTTTTACTTTGATTCTTATTCTTGATTAATTTAAAAGTTTTACTTTCAACCTAATAGTTGGCGTTGGTTGTTTTTTGCTAAGAGCGGAACACTTTTACTTTTACCAATATTTTTTTTCTGTGTGTAACAAAAGTAAACAAACTGAGATTATCACTTTCCCGCATTCTAAGCTTCTTAATGGACATATTAACAAACTTTCGTTTCATTATTCGGTAATGCTGTTGAAAAATGCTCGTTCGAAATAATAACGAACAAGCAACTGACACACCAGCAGTGCATAAATACAATTTCGTCATATTATAGTTTCGTTTTGGTACTGCTGTAACACTTACGTTATTTTAATTTAATCTATTTTTGCATCTAAATTTTTAAATTATAATCCTACAGTAGATCAAACCTAAATACTTGTGACAATGAGACTACAAATGAGATACTAAAATCGACTAATTGAAAAATGTCGAAAGTGTAAGTGGTGATTAGAATAACGTAACACAGATTGTTCAAGGTTTTTCGGAATGTGTCCATTGGGAAACAGAAAGAATAAACCGGAAACGGTGAAAATTCAAATGATTTGAATCGAGAGATTTCCCAGTCTCTAGTTGGGTGCGTTAATTACTCCGCCATCGAGGAACTGTGATGATGTCATCACAGATTCCCAACAGTGGAGATTCTAACTCCAATGCCTCTCTGTTTTCAAAAATTTTGCTTGATTTTTTCTGTTCCTTGGCACACTGCTTGTCTGCTCCTCGACTTGGAGAATCCTAGGATACCCTTTATTTACGCAGTTTATAATGCAAACCGAAATTTTTCCTTATTTGTGCGAAGGTCGCTGTGCTGGAACAGGCGACAATGAATGCTTGAAAGGCTTTCTTCTGAAGCCATGTAACGAGGCCTATAAAAAAACAGAGGAGCACAAAGTGAGGCTTAGTTGATTCTCTGCAAATATGGCAAACCAAAGTATAAAATTTTGTATCGTATTGTCCCCCTTTCGATATTTTTAAGCATCCGTGGCACGAACCTATTGCACTTTTGTTGATAACAGGATGTATAATATTCGTGTTTTTGTGTGTTACTCCAAGCTCAAATCGCATAAAAACATCTATTGGAAATTTTTTGATTGAGTTGAAACTGAAACGTTAATCCGTTAGTGAAAACAAATAGATTTTTTCAGTTCTATTGTAACTTACATCTGAGAGAACAAACTTTATGAATACTATTATTCGGTCCTTTTAAACAGATGCAAGCACATTTCAAAAAATATAACTGATATTTTCTTAGCTTTTTCAAAAATAATAAATAGTTTCTATGGATACAATTTTTTAAAATGTCTCTAGCTCCAGCAATGCCAGTTTTAGCAAAATTTTATCAAAGTACACTGTCACTTTGACAGTGTACCTTTTCCAGGTACAGGGTAGCGTAAAACGCGTCCTCGAAAAATCATGAGAGCATTCCGTATTAACATATTTGTATTTGGTTTGGCATATGGTACACATTTATGCGGGTAGGCATCCATTGCACCGTCACATTCAATCCCTTGCTTTTCAGAGCTGCTCTGTGTAGCGAAACATCTCTGATCACATGATTTGTTTTGATTTTCTCCTTGTTGGTCAAATACAGCTTTTAATGATTCGATCTTTGAACGGTCTCAGCCGTCAAGCGATTGACATAGCAAAGAGAAAAAATGATTCGATTCAAAATTGTTTTTTTGTGATGCTGCCCTAATAAAATATACACGAACTTTAACCCATATAGCCCAAGTTTAGATGATAGCCTGAACAGGTCGTTAGGCTCTTGAATGGTAAGATGTTTATTAGGGTGGCTGTACAGAGATGCCACAACCTTGGCAGGGGACTGTTTTTTATATCAGTGTATGCATCATTCATTGTACTAAACTACCTAACGCCCGCGTTCTGCGAACGTGTTCCGCCCCAGCCGATAGAAAATTTAAACGTCAAGCAAGAGAAAGGACAGCAACAAAGCAGTGGATGATAAAAACAGTGGGAGACCGACAGTAAAAACAGACGAAGAAGAACGCTTAAAGATCTCGGTCTCTTGGTTAGTTTAGTTCAGTTGTTTATTTCACTATTTTGTGCCAAAAAAATCACTACTTTCAAAGTCATTTTCATATCCGAATCAATGTCAAACGGTGTCACAGTTGTTACAGTATATCAATTTCATAAAAGTTGGCGAGATTTTGGAGCGATTGATGTGATTTACGGAAAAAATCGAGTGACTTCAATACGACTATTGGCAAGGAACGGGTCAGCAGCATCAAAAAGCGTAACTTTCTCGTTGCGTTCGATGTCGCGGATTGCTCCAGTGTGTGTGTTACATGATCCAATAAGAAAACATTCGAATCCGACGGTGCGTTAATCTTCGAGTGTCAGCTGGAAATCTGAATACGTGCGGATTGTGTGATTAGATTTTGAGCGTTAGTGTAAACATTTGGGCTTCAACGCATGACGCCAAAATTTGATACAACGAACAGTTAAAATTAGTATGAACATAAACTGAAAATTTTCAAAGAAACCCTCTATTTATTGAACCGCGTATAATGACAGCTTTCTAGTTAAAACACTCGCTGGAGTGTGAGTGGTAAATACCGCATACGAGCTTCACACACGACCAGTGGAAAGGAATGCAGACATCGCAGAGCAACAACATTCAGCGAATTAACAACTGAACGGTCGAAGATCACCCGCGGCAAGAGTTGGTGCGTCCGAGCGACGGGCGAGGGATGCAAATTGCGAAGGCAACAACTGCGGAGTGGTGAAATGATTTTGACATCATTACAATTTTTCGGTTTTCCTCGCTTCGAGAGGAACTACATTTTCATTGAAAGCGTTTATTGGTTTTGAAGTTTTTAGATTACCACTCGGCGAAGCAATGCATGGCCATCGGAGAAGAAAGAAGCGACCGAACTACGGTATTCGGTCGGTAGAGGTCAACCGCGGATTAAACGGGTTTGGGTTCACGATTTCCGGCCAGCAACCATGTATACTGTCGTGTATCGTGGCAAACTCTCCGGCGGATATAGCAGGATTGCGAGCGGGCGACTTTTTGATTTCAGTGAACGGGATGAATGTATCCCGATTGCCACATGAAGCAGTTGTACAGCTGATTGGGAACACCTATGGGGCGATAAAAATGGCCATCGCAGAGAACTACTATTCGGACAGTTCGGATGAAGACATTTTATTCCAAGGAAGTCAGCAGAGGGCACGGCCAAAGTATCTTCATCATAAAACCAAATGCAATCGTTCGACGGTGATGGGAAAACATACCGAAA